>NC_056727.1:289015166-289250521 GCF_019279795.1 Protopterus annectens | reverse complement strand
GGCCATTGGGGGGGGCCCGGGTTTAAGGCCCAAATAACAAGGGGTAAAAAGGAAATCATGACTCCCACTTGATCTTTACCTGGAGGAGGGAACCAGACTTAAGCTGCCCAGCGGCAAGGCTGCAAGGGGCAGGGATAGATATAACATCATTGCAGTAGATCCTGGACCCATGGATCTGACACCTATGCTTTGGCTCTGAAACCGTTCCGAAGGCATAGGAACAGAACTTGACAGGGATGCTGTCAGAGTCAAAGATCAAAGAAGTAAAACTCTCTGGATATGACTCCAGGACTCTTGGGACTGTTGGATCCTGGGGCTCCAAAACTGAAGGATGGATCAGAGTAGGAGATAAGACTGTGTGAGTAGTGGCAGGAAGACTCATGGATCCAACTGGGGATGGAGCTGAGATAACTCCATTTGGATCTGAGCTCTGAGGAACTTTCACATCATTCTATCCACATCCACTTTGGATAGACTCCTGAAGGACCTGATGGATGAGGTGGTTGGCTGAGGTCTGGAGTGCTTTTTTGGTGTCTGCATAAAAGGTGAATGAAGCCTAGAGGAGAAAGGCTCTATTAGGAACTACTTCGGATCTGTAATTTGAATGGCTGGACAAGCAGAAATAACGATAGTATCAGATGGTTTTGGATCAGAGTGCTTAGGATCCACAGTATGTCTTTTCGGATCCGACAATTTAGTCTGTGCTCCAACGGAACGTTTGAAGGCTTACTGGGGGGGTTTGAGCATTTAAACAGGAGAAGATGAGGGAGGACGCAAACCCTAAAGAACAAGTTTGTTTCTCCGGTCAACTACAGCTTGTGAGTTAAAAGCTGCACAGATTGAGTGGCTTGTGTTTAAATAAGCTGGTTCCAAGCAGTAAACACCCTCCTTGTGGGCATCAGAGTTAGAGATTTTATGCCCACATGAAGTGCATTTTTTGAAGCCTGTAGGCCTGTCAGCCATAACAGTACAAAAACTGTATGAAGCGAAAAAGAATAGAAAAGTAAGAACATTTTTTTTTTTTTGAAGGGGAGAATACTACCAATAGTAAAAAGAATTTCCCTGTTGAACATGGTAGGAGTGACAAGAAAGGAGAGAAAGACAAAATACCAGCAATGGTAATTAGAAAAGATTTCTGTTTAAAACAGTAGAAAGCCTGATGCAAAAAGTCTGCACAACTATGAGGGAGGTTTAAGAAAGGAATTTAGATAGAAGAAATAAAGTTTATTACTTGCAGAAGTAACAACAATTAGTGAACACGCACTTGAGAAACTGATATGACAGAGTGGAAACATTCTATGTCAACTCTCCATCCTAGGGGAAGTCAGGCAGCCTGATGACTTCAGTGCTAGCACCTTCACAGATATCAAATGTCTGACATACAGGAACCAGTCAGAAAAGTGCTCTTGGGTATGCCAAGCTGATAGAAATTCACACATCCTCTGGGGAAGGCATTGCAGGCCTCCATGATGAAGTCGATGCATGTGAGAGTTACCCGGGACATGGTTACAATTTTTAGTAAAAATCCTTCCCCTTACCAGTATGTAAATCAGAATGCAATAGCTTCTGATTACTTAAGTGCGTCCATGTAGTTCCCATGCCTAAGGACAATTACAGCCTACCTTTAAATTTAAATAGCTCTATAGCGGGAAGGGTGAAACAAGATCCTTAGTCCACTGGAATGAGTCTGGCATTTACCAAAGCAAAGGATAAGCTCCAAGTGTAACTGACGAGTAGGGATTGGAAGAACCAATGCAACCTTAATGATTGTCTTAGTGGCTCAAGCAAGAGAGGCAGTAGGCATGGTGCAGCTATTCTTTCTGCATCCTATAAGAATGAGTAAGCCATTCCAGATCTACAAGAAAAACAATAACTACAACTACAAAAACAAATGTCAAACTTGACATCCTGTGATAAAGAATTACAGGACACACCACTTACAGAGTAAATGCAGTCTTCAGATCTAGATAATACGGAATTATACAAAACTCACAAGCTGAAGTCATTAGAAAACTATTACAATGAATTAAGCATGGGAAAAAATAATCAAGATCTAAAAACCTATATCAGAGCACTCAAATGTACACTTATTTTTGTTTTAAGTCATATGAAATTTATTACTGTTTGCACCTTGGAGCTTTTCTCCCTAGGCCTCTTCTGAAAATGGACAAGTATCCAGTTGGACTACCCCGGTCAACAAATGTATAATAAATAAATAAAAATAAATAAATAAATGACAGACAGCCACAGGAAAACAAAACACTGCTGAAACAAGCTTTATTGTAAAATACTAAATGAGCACGTCCCACCTTTGTGATCGAATAGTCTTGTTTAGAATAAGCATGAAATTTACAAGATAATAAGTTGAGGCACTTGACATCATTATAGTCTTTAATTGTTACACAATTATGAAAACATAATGTCACCATACCTTTTATAACTTAATGGGAAGAGGTGATAACAGAATGGGGTGGATGGAAGTAAAGGAAATCAGTACTTGCTCACTAGCAAAAGGATGGGGTGGATGGAAGTAAAGGAAATCAGTACTTGCTCACTAGCAAAAGGAAGCCTGGAGGTTAAGCACTGGAAAAGGTTGCCAGAATGCTTACTGTAGATGAGTTATCCTGCATCCATGCAGCACATATGAGCTACTAATTCAGGGTCCATGTTTTTATTACATTTCTGTAGATCCATAAATGGCCAATCATTAGGGCAAGTATTCCATGAAAAATGTAAAGAGGATGATGACCTCCGCACTGGCCGTTGATGTGGACGTCAGCCTGGACTGTAACATATGGAAAGCAAAGTTAAAAGGGTGGAAAAATGACAGGGCACAGTGCAAGACATCACAACAGGGACCATGCAAAGGACAGTCTGGATAAATAATGTGTTTTAGACAAGGTAAACTGACCTAGCATTGGGTAATAAGGGTGGATAACATGACAGGCGTAAGAGAGCCAGGGTAAGTAACGTAAACATTCAAGTTAAACAGTAAGACATTCTTGAACTATCTGAAAATGGCAAATCCTTCTCCTCCAATATCTGTAGTGTGTTCAGTATCAGTACCTTGGTTGAGCTTTGCTGGCTCCTTGATTTGCATTCCATTCACAGAACACTGGGCGCCATTCAGTGGTATCAGATTCACAATGCCATCTACATGTTCAAAGATGCAATGCTCACTTTCCAAGTCAAGGCCATGAAGTACTAAAAAGCCCAGAAGGAAAACAGGGTTCAGATTATAATTTTTTTCACTTCAGACAGCAATGCTAAAACAGCAATATTAATACTTAATACCATAAAGCAAAGCAAGTTGAATTTATGTGTAACCAAACATACATAATCACAGAATCTACAGAATAAATTCATTGCTCATTTAAAGGGTACATTATTATTATCCCATCATTAGGGTACATATTATTACACCATCAAAAGTACATATTATTACACCATCAAAAGTATAACAATGGTTTTGTCTGATGTACAAGTAGCGTGCAAATTCATTCAAAAGGAGGCCATGCTTCTCAAGTGTTTAAAAAAAAAAGCAATAATATACAGTTTCAAAGTATCAAACAGGAAAAATACAAATAAAAGAAAACAAGCAGACACTTGCTAGCAACAAATGCAATAAAATAAAAACATTTTGTATGCTTGTTATATCTCCAGATACACAAGTAAATATTTCTGATGTGACAGTCTTAGAACATGTACTACACCTTATCTTTACATGCTACAGACAAAAAAAAAATGAGTAGAAGATGCGTCTTGGGGGGGGCTGAAGTTAAGTGTGCAAAACTGATTTCTGGGTGTACTTCTGAAGAGCATGCGATACTAATTTAATATAAATACCAGAAGTGAAACACTATCACTAACGTCACTTCGTAGTCACTCTGTGAATAGACCATTCTCTGGAAACATCTTATGTACTACCTGACAGTACTGGATAAAGTTCAATTTACCGATATCCTGTTCTGTTTCAGCATCCTCACGACCAACATATGTTCTGCCCTCCTGATAAAAGAAAAATATTTTTAGTCATAAATTAGACTAGAAGACAGAACTTTTTCTTTTTATGTTTTAAGGTACTGAATTTATGCTTCACTTTTCTGGTCTCCCCCTTACACAGAAGTCTTCCTTCGCCTCCTGCTTGTTATATTAGCTACTTATCTCAGTTTTTTTAATGAATGGACTGTTACAAACTAAAAATGCATTTAACTTTTTATATACTTTAAAGAAGCAGGCATTTTTCCTGATTTAAATAGTAAAAAAGTGGCAGAGATATTTTATGAGCATGTAATCTGCAGAAATGAAATTTACTCATGTGAACACGTTCCTTTACATATAAATTAACTGTATGTATATATGTCAGTGCTTTCATTAAGCATACTCTGCATTTTGAACAGTTCAATACTTACACAGCTCAAGAAACAACAGCATTAATTAAAAACACATGACAAACAAGTGAATACAAAGACTTAACAGTTAGTACAGACTGCAGTCTAGGACAAGAAATTACGGTTGTGTAAGTAAACTTACCATAACAGTAGATGCGCAAATGTTCACTGCTGCAGTAGCCTTAGCTGTATGGGTTACATACTGCTAAGGATATAACAGATGGTCAAGCTTCTAAAGCCCATGTGCCCAAATCATTAGTCAACTAAAACAGACCTGACTATAAAGTCAGGCTTGGACACCAAGGCCTTCAAAGTTTCATGTCAACAGAGAGAGGGAGGGAGGTTAAAAGCCCTTACATGGGCAATGCTAGGAAAACAAGGACCACCCACTCTGGCAAAAAAGACATACAAATACAAAGGAAATGGAGGGAGCAGATGCTGCAGCACTAATCATCTGGACATTTACTGTTATAGTAAGTTGACTTACATTATGTTCATTTGTTCACTGCTGCAGTAGCCTTAGCTTTATGGGTAGATAACCATAGCTTACCCTGATGAGGAGGAGGAAGGATGAGGGTCCAGGAACTCCTGGAGAATGGTCATAGCAAAGCCTGTCCCAAACTTGGAGAAGGAATCTAATTTATAGTGCTTTGTAACTGTATGCACAGAGGACCAAGTTGCTGCTTCCAGAATAATTCCAAAAAGCCACAGATGAAGGCAAGGCCCTGGTAAAATGAGCCTTGACCCTGCTTAAACTACTAGTTACTGGCTGAAACCTCACAAAACTGGACAAAAGGCAGCTCAATGCTTCCCACTCCCACTGGTAAGCAAGGTAGCTTCCCTTCCCCCAAATAAGGCAAGGTAGCCCGAATAGTTTAAACCTGCTTAACCGGCACTGCCCTAGTGTGCAACAGTGGCAGCTCCGCGCTAAATCGCTCTAAATCTCAGAGTTGCTGATTCGTACAGCAAACACTTATAAATGCTATGAATCAGCTACTACAGCTTACACAGAAGAATTTGCTACAAATACAGTCAAATAGTAACAAACAAGGATTCCAAGTGCAATATTAAGTTAAATGCAGTAAAAACAGCTTCAATGTAACAGAAAGGCAGGCGAAATACAGTTGCTAGGTATTCAGATGTGGAAAGCAACAAAAAATACACTTAGTATCAAGAAAAGTCGCTTATTCAGCTCTCTGCAGCCTGGATTACTCTGCTGGCCCACGTGGAGTCTGTGCTGAGTAGGTACAAGCTTAAAAGTTTTAAACCAAGGGGCTGGAAAAAGCTAGAAACTGGCCCAAAACGACCAATAAACTACTAGATACTGGCTGAAACCTCACAAAACTGGACAAATGGCAGCTCAATGCTTCCCACTCCCACTGGTAAGCAAGGTAGCTTCCCTTCCCCCAAATAAGGCAAGGAAACAGTACACAGGAACTACAACCAAAGCCCAGGAATCAGCAACTCTGAAACTGGACTAAACTAGTAAAGCAGGAAAGCAAGGTAGCTTCCCTTCCCCCAAATAAGGCAAGGAAACAGTACACAGGAACTACAACCAAAGCCCAGGAATCAGCAACTCTGAAACTGGACTAAACTAGTAAAGCAGGAAAAACAAGAGATATTTTTTTTTCTTTTTTTCTTTTTTTCACAAAACAGGCAGAAACAGGTACAGCAAACACTTATAAATGCTATGAATCCGCTACTACAGCTTACACAGAAGAATTTGCTACAAATACAGTCAAATAGTAACAAACAAGGATTCCAAGTGCAATATTAAGTTAAATGCAGTAAAAACAGCTTCAATGTAACAGAAAGACAGGCGAAATACAGTTGCTAGGTATTCAGATGTGGAAAGCACACACACTATAGACCCAGTCTCACATAGTACCATTACAACCTCAAATCATAAACATAAACACACAAAGACATACTCGGAGGCTCTGATCAAAAATCTACCAAAACAGCAGAGGCCACCACCTCAGAACACAACACCCGCAACACATAGACCTCACAGTCAGAGTGTCAAACAGTCACAGCCCTTAAGGCCAAACACAATGCCAGACACACTAGTCATTGGTGACTCCATAGTCAGACACACTGATGTCCCGCTCACCAGACTGAGTAAGGAGAAGGTCACAGTAAGCTGCCTGTCGGGCGCTAGAATCCGCCACATAACGCAAGCACTCTCAACAGCAGGTACAAATATGACTCAGTCATTGTCCACGCTGGTGTAAACGACCTGAGACGTACCTCCTTGGACTACATGAAAAGAGACATTGAGGAGCTCTCTGATTATGTAGCCCAGGCAGGTATGACCCTGACCTTGAGCAGTATCCTACCTTCACCAAGAATGATGCCACAATACAGAAATAAGATGATCAGCTTTAACAATTGGCTTAAACACTGGTGTCATTCAAAGGGGATCCAGTATCTGTCTGCCTGGGATGACATGCTGGACAAGCCACGCTGCCCAAGGGACGGCTTGCACCTGTCACCCTGGGATTCCGGATATTGGCAAAGGCTCTTGCCACCCCATAGTGCCTTTTTAGGCAAGGCTCAAATTCTAAACCTACCACCCTAGAACACAAAAAGGAAAAAACTAAGGGTAATGCTGCTCAATGCCAGAAGTCTAAATCTCAAAATGCACGCACTCGAGGCCCTTCTCAGTATGGAGAACATCGATGTCTGTGCTGTGACAGAAACCTGGTTCAAGGCTCCTGAGAGCACCCCAGCGCTATCAGGTTTTACCTCATATCATGCGTTCCACCCCAAAATCCGGACAATACCAAGAAAGGAGGGGGTATCCATATTCATCAAGGACACCCACACCTCAAGACTGGTGGCAACGACGATGCATCGGAGACCATCCAGGTGCAATTAACCATAGGCAAGACTGCTCTGCAAATTGTAGCATGTTACAGGCCACCCTCACAAACTCAGGAAACTCACATGGTCTTCCTGAAAACACTAGAGGATAAATGTATCACCAAACACCATCATACTAGGTGACTTCAATTACCCTAATATAGACTGGGAACACTACTCAAGCCCAAACACCCTAGCCCAAAAGTTCCTGGAATTCATAAACTCAAATGCCATGGAACAACTAGTCACCATCCCCACAAGAGGAGATAACATACTTGATCTCATCATCACGAACATGGGAGCACAATGTTCAACACCGAAGTATACCCCTCACTGGTGAGATCAGATCACAAACTAATCTCGCTGGAGGTCCTCATCCCACCCCCACCTGAAATAAAAAAGACCACAGTAAAAAACTTCTCAAAAGCTGACTTCACACTTCTAAAGACTAGTGTGGTCTCCTTTCAGGCCCCGGAGCCGGTGGAAAACAATACTCAAGCCGCTGAATCACTTACAAACGCCTTCTACCAGCACCTGCAGGACTGCATGGATAAGGCAATCCCAAGCAAAACAAAGACTCTTTGTACCAAAGGCAAGCGTCCAGTCTGGTGGACCCCAGCCATAAACAAACTCTACAACAAAAGGAGGAAGCTACTACAAGATAGAGCAAAATCCTTAAAAGGTAAGACACCCTTGATCACTATAAGTAAAAACTAAGAGCTCTCATAAAATCATCCAAAGCAAATTTGAGAGAAAAATAGCTAAAGACTCAAAAGACAATCATAAGGCCTTCTTTAGCTATGTTAGAAACCTAGGAGGAAACTCCCAGATATGCTCAGAACTAGTTCAAAATGATGTGAAGATTACTGATCCTACAGACATTGCCAACATACTGGCTGACAGGTTCAGTCCAAAGTTCTCCCCTCCCCAAAAGGAGAGATATCTATACCAAATGAGTGCAGCCCCCAAACATATCCAGCCCAAGTGAGAACTGCTCTCTCCAAAGCAAAAACACAGCATCCATGGGACCCGATGGTGTCCCCGGCTGTGTGCTCCACGAACTCAATGAGGAATTAAACCCACAGCTAGGGCAGCTGTTTAATCAAAGTCTTACCTCTGGATAACGCACCCAGGAGTGGCGCACTGCAACTGTGGTCCCACTTCACAAAGGCGGTGCCTCCACAGACCCTGGAAATTACCGCCCATTAGCTTGACAAGCCTTATCTGCAAAGCCATGGAGAGGATCATAATGGACCTCATAAATAAAGACATAGGGAATTTGCAGACTTTGGATCCAACCCAGTTTGGCTTTGTCAAAGGCAGATCATGCCTTTTAAACTTGGTTGACTTTTTGAAACAGTCACCAAAGCCATTGATGAGGGAAAGGCAGTCCATACAGCCTACCTCGATCTGGCTAAGGCCTTCGATACAATACCCCACTCGGGTATCATTGAAAAACTCATCAGCTTAAATGTTAACCCATACATCACAAGATGGGTTGCAAACTGGCTGAGTGACAGAACCCACAGGGTCAGAGTTGCTGGCGCCATGTCAGACTCAAAGCCTGTCACAAGTGGTGTCCCACAGGGCTCAGTCCTGGGCCCACTCTTGTTTGGCATCTACTTTTCCAAGTACAAGCAAACACAGGAGGGTTATGGCTGACAAAGTTTGCAGATGACTGCAAACTGGGCCATAGTAGAAAACACATCTGACACAGATATCCTTCAGAAGGGTCTCACAGTAACGGATAACTGGTGCCAGAGCCACGGCCTAAAGTTAAATGTCAAAAAATGCATAGTCATACCCTTCGGGAAAAACAAGGTTACCCCTAGCTACCAAATAGGTGGCAATCCACTGAGCACAGAAGAAGTTATCAGGGACCTGGGGACCCAGGTTGATAGTAGTCTGTCATTCGACACCCATGTAGCTAAAGTAGTTAGGAAGTCCTTCTACATTGCCCACCTTATCATGAAGGGATTCTCATCTAGATCAAAGAGGTCATAGTCTCCCTTTACTCATCACTCATCAGACCAATGATTGAGTACAATGCCCCATTCGGAATGTATCTGACCCGACACTTGCAGCAGCTGGAGAGGCCACAAAAGTTCCTCACCAAAAGGATAAAGGGTCTCAAAAATCTGTCCTATGCTGCCCGACTGAAAGAACTCCAGCTCTATTCAGTCGCTTACCGCTTGCTCAGAGGTGACCTTTGCCTAACATACAAGGCCATGTCAAACCCAGATTTGATGAATATGCTTCACCTCAAAAAATCTAGATCCATCAGAGCCACAAGGGCGGGAGACTTAAACCTCGACACGGCTATTAATAGGACGTGCTGGAGGGATAGATTCATCACCCAAAGACTCCCTATGCTGTGGAACAAAATCCCGGTACATGTGAGGCAGAGCACCTCGCTGGCCTTGTTCAAGAGAAATCTTGACCAATGGATGGGAGATCGCAGATATACCCCAGGAATTACCTCAGTGTCACTGCTCGACAGAGGCACAGCAAAATAATGGGTATAGTTCCCCATACTAAAGGGGTGGCGTAAGCCACAAAACAATGGGCTAGGCTTATAAATGCTCTCGGGCAGATAGCCTAGTATGAACCTATGAACCTATGAACCTAAAAGGTAGTAGCATCAGACAACCATTTGAACACAGTCTGCTTTGCCACAGGTTGTCTTTTTTGTCTCACTTTCAAAAGAAATGAACAACTGATGGGAATTCCTTAAAGATTTTGTTCTGTCCAGATAGTACCAGTGTTGTCTGTGGAAATCCAAGGTATGGTGCACCCCCCTTCCCCTATTTTTAGCTTCTGGAAAGAAGACAGGCAGTTGAATAGCTTAGTTTAAGTTAAGCTTGGATACTATCTTAGACATAAATGAAAGATTAGTTCACAAGTAAACCCTGTCTTTGTGGAAATGTGATAAGGTTGACCAACCTTAAGAATACTCTTCTAGTGGAAGTTAGAGCAATTAGTAAAACTGTTTGCCATGTCAAGAACCTCAAGTTAGCCCTGATGAGTTGATTCAAATGGAACATGAGTTACTTTTTCTAACACAAAATTAATTAAGATCCCAAAGAGTAGAAATCTGTTTTCTAGGAGGCTTTGCGTGCAATACTCCTTTCAAAAATATTCTGATACGAGTCTGCACTGAAAGAGGGAGATTCATGGGCAGACATGCTGAAATGGCCAAAACGTGAACCTTAAATTAGGGTAAGACAGACCAGAGGATAGTAACTCACACGAATAACTTGGAACCAGAGAAACACCAACCAGGAATGGGTGTTTGTTCATTTCTTGGCACCAAACAGAAAACCTTTTCCTGGCACCAAACAGAAAACCTTTTCCATTTACTAATATAATATTTTCTAGTTTCAGGTTTTCTTTCCCACTTTAATACCTGCTGTACATACACACAAAAATAACGTGTCTAGAAGTTAAGATTCTATCAGTCAGGCAATCAGTTGTAGTTTGGGGTCCTGATGTATCACACATCCCTTATTTTGTGAGATTAGATCAAGTCTGTGAAGAAACTTTGGTAACTTATCTGGCCATTTCCAGTTGAAGGGAGAACCACTGCTGCCTGGGTCAGAAGGAAGTCACCGAAACAATCTCTGAGAATCCCTTCTGAATCTTCAGAATTACCCTGAATATTAGTTGAAGGGGTGGAAAAGCACATCAGAACAATACTGTTCATGGACAACAAAATGCATCTGTCTTCCAAGCCTTGCTGCATGCAGTCCTGGAGAACAATTTTGCCAAATGATTGTGTGTGGAGGCAAAAATATCTACTTGAGGTCTACCCCACATTTGGATTAATAACTGGAAGACCCCCTGATTCAGTTTCCATTTTTGAAGGTCTAGCCTGGTCCTGTTCCAGCTTGGCAGCCACAAAATTTTAATATGACGGTATGCAACATGCCTGTAGCATGAGACTGTGCTGAAAAGCTATATACCAGGTAACCTTGGCTAGTCTGCACAGATGGTAAGATTTGCTTCACGCTTGCTTGTTTACATACTATGTAATTGTGGTATTGTCTGTAAACACTTGAATTGGTCCCCAGAAACCATAGATGACTGAGATAACAGCATTAAGCGTTCCAACATCTCTTTGATGTTTACGTGTTTTGGCCTCTCTTTCTGTTCCAAAAACAAAAATCCTGCACTTTTATCCCCATAGAAACTGCTCCTCAAGCTAAGTCTGAGGAGTCTGCTGTGGCCAACAGTGCACAGGGAGAATGGGAGACATGGATTCTGAGAAATTTGGTGTCACTACCAAAAAAAAACTCCTCCTTCTTCACAAACCCCAGAAATGGAATTTGAAACGTCAGGTGGCAGTGTTGTTGACAACATACAGATTTTGTGAATCACTGGATTTAAATCATGTATAGTCTTGCAAGAAGCATCATGAGAATTATAGAAATCAAAAGACCTTATGAATGCCCTCGCTGAGACATTAGTATGGGTGGAAAAACTTGGGAATATTTCAGTATGAATCTTTTTTTTTTTCTATAGAAGGAAAGCTCTTTGAAATGAAGTGTCCAAGAGACACACCGGAAAATAATCCTGTAAGATGATGTTAGTCAAGACTTTGTGAGGTCTCCTGGAATTCCAGTCTGTGTAGGAGATACCCTGCTCACGGGAGATATTTTTGAATTTGAAAAAGACTATGCAAAGATGAGCAAATTTTTGAAATAAGGAAAAATGTTCAGTAAGCTATCACTGGAGCCAGGCACTTTATATAAGTACTTGGAGTAGCAGATAGATCAAGGGGTAATGCAGAGAACTGATCATGTAATCCAAACACAGAAAATCTTAAAATGTACCTGATATCTGGAACTAGAGGACTATGATGACATAAAGCTTTTAAATCCAAGGTTACTAGAACACTCAAATGGGGAATAATGGGTAATAAGTTGTGACATGGCAGCATTTTGAACATGGGTACTATCCCAAACATGTTTATATAGGAAAGAGCCAGAACTAGTCTCCAAGAATCTGCTTTCTTAAGCAGTAGAAACATTCTTGAATAAAACCTTTTCCTAACGGAGGAGGAAATAGCACTTGTATCAGTCCCTAGAACATATGCTGAATGACAGGAGGGAAAAGAAAATCTTGGCCTGGCAGATGAGAGGCAATACCTCTGAAAGGATGAAGAGATTCCCACTGGCATATGAAACTTTGACAGATTTCTCTCAGAACCCATTTGTCTGAAACTGTCTGTTGCCAAAAACAGAAACGGAGGTTCAGACTTTCCAGAAGGATTAAGGGACCACTGTGTGGGTCCTTCATACAGTCATTTAGACTGTCCTTTGCTCATGGGAAGGGTCCTGCTTTCATTTTGAAGCCTCCCTGCATTGCTTTTTAAAATGCATGCTTAACAGAAACTTGTTGGAACTGTTTACTTTGCTTTTTAAGAAGACTGTAGAGGAAACTTTAAATTCCTTGATAAATTTGGAAAATGAGATCCCCTAAATCAGCTTACTTCTCTCATCACAATTCTTATGGATATTCAAGTCTTTATTCCAAAGGTGAATTCAAGATTTGATTTTTTTAAATCTTGTGGAAGATTTTGAGAACATAACCAAACATACTTCCTCATAGCAGTTCCAGTGGCAGCAGCCCTGGAAGTAGCAATAACAGACTCATATGGCCATTTTAAGCAACAGGCAGTCATGTGAGGCACAGAAGCAACCAAATTACACAAAGCAGATTTGTCCTCAGAAGAATCATAAGCCAAGACACTTTTCGTACTCTCAAATGAGCCAAGCATAACTAAGATATCAGCTTGCCAGGTGAGAATCCTAAAGCAAGTGTTGCAGAAGAACACACTTTTTCAAAATCTATCAAAATCCTCCCCCTCAGTAGCAGAAGGAGAGGGATTAGTATAGCAGCAGCTAGGTTAGCTAAAACAATCTGGGATGAGTGTATAAAATGTAAATGTCTGAGGAAAACTATACAATCAATTTGCTTTCTTGGGGACAACATGCTGAATGTCAGGGAAATTGCAATCTGTGACAAAAACATCCTGTAAAGCAGATAGAACAGGACAAATAAATGCAGTCTTTGGAAATATCAGTAGTAACATATAATACTTCCCAAGGGACTACAAAAAAATCACATTTCCCCACTGAAACAACTGATTCATTCTACAAATAGCTTCAGAGAAAGGCAATCGTTCACAGTACTGTGCGAAGCTATACTCTCCTCAGAATCTGTATCAGGATTATATGGAAACAACATACAATCGGTGCCTTCAGAATAATTTTGAGGTTCAAACTCTTGAATATCTTCAGAAAATGAAGAACCCCTATTTCTTTTACCGGAAACAGTCATACATGAAGGGTCAACAGCCTGCACTAGATCTTGAGCTAAGCTAATACATTACTTCTGTCCAGGATAATTGAGACAGGAGAAGATATATGTTTACGTTTTTGTATCCTTTTAGCAGACATTTCTGTAGAAATAGATCATTTATGCAAGCAAAAACCTTCACAGGGATGGGGACAATTTTCTTGTTAGAGTGGCATTCTCTGCAACTTCTCCAGTGACTGATAACAGTGGCTCTCCCTTCCCTCCAAAGGCATTCCAGCAGCCACAGAGGACATATCAAACCCCTGGTAAATGGTGACTGTAGACACTAAACCAGTGGGACCCTAGGTAAAAGATGAGAAGTTTGAGAAACCATCTTTGGCCAAAGCAGGCACCCACCTGTGGCTGAGGCACTTTAGCAGCCTGCAGTGGTGGCAAAGCTAGTGAACTATTTTATTTTCCCTGTGGCTAGAAGAAGGAAAATGGAGCAACTAGTAGGTTGCTCTACAATTAAGCCGGATAAGGTGTCAGATTCCCAGAGAACCCTGGTAGCAATACTTGCTCAAATAGAGAAGTTGTAAAAAAGTGACTTTTCCCCCATTAAAACACAATAAAAAATATTTTAAACACATACCCAGGCCCTCAAACAAAACAATATCACAACTTTTACCACAAAAAAAGTTTAAAGTTAATTTTAACAATACAATTTTACCAGAAAATTTAAAAAAGCAGCACTCACGTTTAAAAGTGAACAAGTGTCAAATGACAGTCACTAAAAAACATTTCCCCCAACTTAATTAAGTTTTACAAAAAAAAAAAAAAAAAAATCGGTTTTCAGCCATAAAAAGTGGAGAGTTAAGTTTTTTTATTTTGCACAGCAATGAAACAGTGTTAGTTGTCCATTAATCCATGAAAGCATACATAGTAGCATTTTCTTCAGCAGCAGAAAAGCTCTTAAGGGTTTAGTGACCAAACCTGACTTTTAGCTGACTCATTTCAGCTGAGTAATGGTTTAGGGGGCATGGAAGGTATCCTGAAAGCTTTAGAAGTTGACTGGCTGTTATATCCTTAGCAGCATCCAAACCATACAGCTTAGGCTACTGCAGGAAACCTTAACAACAACTAGGTGGTATCTTTAGAAAAAGGGAGCAGCAAATTACACAGAAATAAATGGAATTTGTAGAAATAATACATGCAGAATAATGTTCAAAAGGAGGAGTGAGGTTTAAGGGAAGGCAGAAACTGAGCAATTTATATAACTGTTGAACTGAAAAACTGTTAAAAAGAAAAAATATACATGGAGTGTTTAATCCAAGAATAGTACAAATGTCAATATGGTTTGTTTTTCTATTAATGTATGTGCCTGTATCTGAAGTGATAATTTAATACTGGTATTTAAAGAAAAGACGTACATTTCAGGATGACTGCTGGGTAGACCTACCGGTCTTTTGCAGCATTCTCTGCTGGGAGGAAACTGGGTAATGGGCCATCTCACCATTGCCACCAATAATTCTAAATACTTGGGGTCATCTCGGTGGGGGGATACAAAAGAGCTTGCTTCTTTATCACTGACATCTTCCATACAAAGTACAGTAGATTAAGGGTCAGTGAGGACAGCAGTAACGTTTCCCAAAGCTGTGATTAGGAGCTAATCTGCCTTTTGAGTGAAAGACAGTCATACTTCCGGTGATCCAAGAGATGGACTGGAATATTTTGTTGACAGTGGTTTGGAGTACATTTATAGGTTCATAGGTTCATACTAGGCTATCTGCCCTGGGGCAATTATAAGCCTAGCCCGATTCTGTATGGCTTACACCACCCCTTGATTTGAGTATACTGTGCCCTTTTTAAGGTTTAGTTTACTGTGCCTCTGTCTAATAGTGACACGGGTGTAATCCCTGGGACAAACCTACGATCCCCCATCCACTTATCGAGATTCTTCTTGAAGAGATTCAGTGAGGTGTTCTGCCTCACATGAACTGGAATTCTATTCCAGA
Source organism: Protopterus annectens (assembly GCF_019279795.1). Taxonomy (NCBI): domain Eukaryota; kingdom Metazoa; phylum Chordata; order Ceratodontiformes; family Protopteridae; genus Protopterus; species Protopterus annectens. Next base: position 289,234,950 of record NC_056727.1, on the reverse strand, counting down.
GCGAAGGGAGCCTCTGGGTTATGAACCTGTCCCTCCAGCAAGTTCTATTTATTTCTGTGCTGAGGTTCAAGTCCCTCAGTGTGGCTCTAAGGGATTTAGATTTACTGAGGTGGAGCATGTCCATTAATTCTGGATTTGACATAGCTTTGTATGTCAGGCATAGATCGCCTCGAAGTAGGCGGTATGCAACTGAGTAGAGCTGGAGTTTTTTTAACAGAGCAGCATATGGCATCTGTTTGAGACCCTTGATCCTCTTGGTGAGATACTTTTGGGGTCTTTCTAATTGCTGCAGGTGTCGGGTAAGGTACATCCCAAAAGTGGCATTGTATTCTATGATGGGCCTGATGAGGGATGAATAAAGGGGCACGATTACCTCTCTTGATCTAGATGGGAAACCCTTCGTGATGAGGTGGGCTATGTAGAAGGTCTTTCTAACCACTTTGGCAACGTGGTTTTCAAAGGAGAGATTGCTATCAACTTGGGTCCCCAGGTCCCTAATAACTTTCTCTGTACTTAACGAGTTTCCACCTATGTGGTAATTTGTGGGCACATTGTTTTTGCCAAAGGGTATGACTATACATTTTTTGGCATTTAGCTTTAAACCATGGCGCTGGCACCAGTTATCTGTCTCTGTGAGACCTTTTTGAAGGATGTTTGTGTCAGCTGGAGAGTTGATTATGGCGCCCAGTTTGCAGTCGTCTGCAAACTTGGTGAGCCACAGTCCTCCCACGTTTGCCTGTACCTCGGAAAAGTATATACCGAACAAGAGTGGTCCCAGGACAGAACCCTGTGGGACGCCACTTGTGACTGGTTTCGAGTCTGACATGGCTCCAGCAACTCTCACTCTGTGGGTTCTGTCTTTGAGCCAGTTTGCGACCCTGTATGTTATATTGCATGATGAGTTATAAAGCTACAATGGGGACAGCATGCTGAAGTTCTCAGATGACGAAATCAACGTACACGTCTTTTCAGGCATTATACATTCAGAAGCAAAGAAATGTATTGTAGCCAGTCCAGTTCATATCATGCTGCTCTGCTAATGGCAGGAGAAAAAAAATGCCACACTCCTGTCACTTACACGTTTAAAATGTTCTAAAACCATTAAAAGCAAAACACTGTTGTTACAAGAAAATAAATAAAAAAACTTGGCATAGCAGCAAGTCTGATAAACTGAATTTCTCAGCTTTGGACCCAGATGCAAAATAAGTCTTCAAAAGTACCACATATTATGCTGTGATACAAAAAAAAATGAGCAAATCCACATTCTTCTTATAATCATTCTGTATTGTCACGAAAATTATCTAGTAAGACTGAAGTGGCTTAGCTGAACTGAAGGAATACAAACCAGTACTTCAATTTGTTTACACAATATGACCGAAGTTAATCTTCAAGAGCAAAGTGAACCAATGACCGACTTTCAGTAAATACATGTTACAAAAGAAAGAGAAAAAGAATTCTGAGACAAGCCACAACAGATACTTTCAAAAGCAGAACAATAATGTGATAACAGTTAAAGTGTATTTTTCAGACATGCTCCTGCACTGTGCATCACATTCATAAATGATAGTTTACTGCTACCAGAATTTTTTTAAACAATGTGGTAGTAGGACTCCCTCCCAAATACATTCATTAGCATATGTATGGTGAAAGTATAAAACCCTATGCAGTTCTCTCTTATATAATCAAATATGTGATGTAGCAAAACATGTGATTCCTTATATAATGAAGCCGGAAACAAAAAAAAAAAAAAAAAAGATAAGGAAACGATAGGAAAGCAACAAGACCAGAAAAAAATAAACACCTGCTGCAGAAGCCTCTCTCATAAATGTATTGTTATGGTACTCAAGTAAATGTACTGTCATAAGATGATTGGGATCTCACAGCAGATGTAAGCCAGAGTCCCAAGCCATGAAACCCAAAAAGAAAAATAATCCAGCCAGGAAAATGAAACAAAAGGGAAACTAATGACTGGATGTGCTCAACGTTTTCTGGAAATCATAAATTCCAGTGCCTTGGATCAACTTATCCACTCCCCCACCAAAGGCAGCAGTATCCTAGACCTGGTCATTACCAACATGGGCAACTGGTGTTCCACGCCAGAGGTCAATTCCTTCTTGGTCAGATCCGACCACAAACTAGTCACCCTAGACATCCCACCACCACCTCCCGTTAGGGGAAACCACCGTGAAAAATTTCTCCTAAGCCAACTTCACGCTTCTTAAGACAGACGTGGCAAACTTCACGACACCCATATTGATGGACAATAGAGGTACGACTGATGAATCCTATACAAATGCACTTTATAATCGCTTACATGAATGCATGGATCGTGCAATCCCTAACAGAACCAAGATGTTATCCTCCAAAAAAGAAAGCCAATCTGGTGGTTCCCCTGCCATAAACAAACTCTACAACAGAAGAAAGAAACTGTTGCAAAAAGGAGTAAAATCCCATGATTGGAGGAACTCCCTGGTCAGCCTCGGTAAGAAGCTGAGATCACTCATAAAATCCTCCATAGCTAGTTACGAAAACAAAATAGACACTGATTCTAAAGACAACCACAAAGCATTCTATAGCTATGTCAAGAATCTCAATGGCAACACTCAGATCTGCTCTGAGTTACAGCACAATGGCACTAACTATACAGAACCAACTGATATTGCCAACATCCTGGCAGATAGGTTTAGTGCTACCTTTACCCCCCTCTCATCCCCTAAAGGGCCCATCTCCATACCGGAAGAATGCAAAGTTCCTGTAATCACAGCTGCACAGGTAAAAAACACACTCTCCAAAGCCAAGAACACAGCATCCATGGGACCTGACAACATCCCAGGCTGTGTTCTACACGAACTACAACCCCACCTAAGTACCATGTTTAATCATAGCCTCATCTCAGACTTTGTGTCCACTGAACGGCGCACAGCAATGGTTATCCCACTCCACAAAGGGGAGAGCCACCACGGACCCTGGAAACGACTGCCTCATTAGCCTGACAAGCCTGGTCTGCAACGCTATGGAACGTATCATCATGGAACTTATAAACAATGACACTGGTAATCTCCAAACTCTGGACCTTACCCAGTTCATTTGTAAAAGGCAGATCATGTCTCCTAAACCTGATAGACTTCCTTGAAGCGGTCATCAAAGCCGTAGATGAGGGTAAGGTGGTTCACACAGCCTATCTTGATCTCGCCAAGGCTTTCAACACCATCCCCCAGTCTGGAATTATAGATAAACTCACTAAACTAGGTATAAATCTCTGTGTCACAATATGGGTTGCCAGCTGGCTCACTGACAGAACCCACACTGTGAAAGTAGCAGACTCCAAATCCAACTTCAGACCAGTGACAAGTGGAGTACCACAGGGTTAAGTCCTGGGTCCCCTCCTGTTTGGTATCTACTTCTCTGAAGCACAGGCTAACACAGAAGGTCTTTGGCTAATGAAGTTCGCAGATGACTGCAAACTAGGAGCCATAATCAAAACTCCTAACGATGTGGACATCCTACAAAAGGGCCTCACTGAGACAGATGCCTGGTGTCAAAGCCATGGCCTCAAGCTCAATGCCAAAAAGTGCATTGTCATCCCTTTTGGAAAAAACTCTGTATCCATGAACTACCACATAGGCAGTAGTCTACTTAACACCGAAAGTGTGATAAGAGACCTTGGGTCACAGGTGGACAGTAGTCTCTCCTTTGATAATCACATTGCCACAGTAGTCAGGAAATCCTTCTACGTGGCACACCTCATCACAAAAGGTTTCTCATCCAGGAAAAAAAGAGGTCATTGTTCCCCTCTACTTGTCACTCATTAGACCCATTAAAGAGTACAATGCCCCTTTTGGTATGTACCTCACAAGTCATCTACAATAACTGGAAAGGCCACAGGAATACCTCACAAAGAGGATTACTGGCCTCAAACAGATGCCCTACGCAGACCATCCCAAAAAACTCCAGCTTTACTCTGTCGCACATCGCCTACTCAGAGGTGATATCTGCCTAACATACAAAGCTATGTCAAACCCAGAGCTGTTGGACATGCTCCACTTAAAGAAATCCCAATCCCTCTGAGCTACACGCTCTAGGGACCTAAACATTGTCACCACAATAAACAGAACATACTGAAGGGATAGATTCCTGTCCCAGAGACTTCCCATACTCTGGAACAAACTACCTATCTATATCAAACAAAGCTCCTCATTAGCACTCTTCAAGATAAATCTTGATGATTGGATGGAAGATAGGAAATTCACCCCGGGGATCACTTCTGTGACTCTGCTCGACAGGGGCACAGGAAAATAATTTTCTTGGGTGGCGAAAGCCAGGGTACCGTTTGGCTAGGTTTATATAGGCCCTTGGGCCAATAGCCTAGTACCTACCTATGAACCTATGCATTTCTTCATATTCTTTTATTTTTGTATGCAACTGCTACCCAGACTCAACAATGCGATTTTTTTTTTTTTTTTTTTTTGGTAATGAGGAATCTAGGCCATAAACTGAGTGCCAGACAAATGAAAGATACAGCACAGAGAAAGAATTCAGAAATTACAGTGTAGAAAATGCAGTAGCAGTTTTGCATACTGTACCTGAAGGGAAAGGGAAGATATACATGTTGGTTTTGGAATGGACAGTGGCCTCAGAGATCAAACTGCCAACACACGCTAGATAATACAAAAATCCAGGAAGTTCCAGAAATATATTTACTTCTGCTTCACTAACTACTCTAAATCCTTTAACTATGTAGTCTATAACAAACTGAAAAAAATTCTTAGAGAAATGGATTTATCAGGCTCACCTTATTTGCCTTCTGAGGAATCGGTAAGCAAAACAAGAAGCAATAGTTAGAATTAAACGTAGAATAACTGACTGGTTCTGAATTGAGAAAGGAGTTCAACAAGCCTGTATACTGCCACCCTATTGATTTAATTTACATATTGAATATATTTTGCTAAATGCTGGATTAAACAATTCAGATGTTTGATCAAAACTGCTGGAAGAAATATTAATCTCAGAAATGAAGATAATTCAATTCTGATGGTTGAAAGTAAGAAAAGGTAAAAGCAAAAAAAGCTGGCTTTGCTGCTTAATATCACAAAAATTAAACTTATGTCATCTGGCCCTATGGGCAGAATTAATAAATGGCTGATGGGTAGATGTAACATGTCCTGGTATTCCTGAACAGAATGTATAGAAATGAGTTACATCCAGGTGGCATATTACACCTAATGACAGTTAAACACTACACAGATCTGGTAAGATGCATTATGTGAGCTGGATGCAGTGCTGGCTTCCATAAATGGACACTTACACCTAAAGAATGGTGAAAATATAGGACTCGTATAAACCTTAAGAGTCAACAATTCACCCAAACAGTAGCAAAATGTATGGAAAATCTACAGTATACAGCAGCTGCTACTACTTACAAAACCCTAGTGAATGTGCCCAGATCACAGGATATCCCTACAAAAAGGGCCCTGAACTGCCACTGATTCCCGATAACTACAAAGAGGAGGAAACTACTTGGGGGTGGGGGTTCTGATATACCAACGCATGCTTTAAAAGTAAGTAAAGAGTATATCCACAACCCAAAATTAAGGAAAAAGATGTAAAAGGAAGAAATAGTTGCTTCAACATGGTTATTGATACTAGTGAGAAGAGAAAGGGATGTTTAGAACTGTTAGTAACAACAAATAAGGTAAACCTGGTCTCTCTCAGAAAACTACGCAGTCAGTATTTAATATACATACAATAAATACCTTCAATAAAATCAGAAAGTCACAATTCTACAGCAGCATTTAACAAGTGTAAACGAAGAAATGCTAGAAGACTAGCCAGAGAGAGAAGAGAAACAGAAACTGTGTACAAACAACAGTATTCTAATAAGCTACATGGACAAAACAGATGCCCATACTATTAATCTCTCTCACTTTGCAACCAAAAAGAACCAAAGGTGGCATGGGTTTCCCTTTCTTTTACATAAAGTGTTAAATGGACCTGCAACTAATTTTATGCATGACAAATGATACTACAGCAATGATCCTTACAGATAATATCCAAAGTTTTATCACTGTGAAATAGTTTGTATCCCTAACAGTATAAATCCATAAATAGATGCATAAAGGATAATACCAAAATAGCAGCAGTATATTCTTACATTCTGCTTCACTGTTATATTAACACTGTCAAATGTTTGCCTACCCTCCATAAAATCGCACTGATCCACATCTATCAATTTTGGCAACAGCACTGCCATTCTTTTAGCAAGCATAGACAAACACTTTATAACCATGCTTTAAAACTGAAATGGGTCTATATGATGCTGGTTCTGATTTGCTTTTTTACTGTCGTCGGATATTACAGCCACCACTTCTACCTTCCAAGATACTGGTGCTGACCCTCCTGTTAAAATACTTTTTTCATAAAACCTTCCAGATCTTTATCACTTTCTTTACTTCTAACTTCAAAATTTCCACAGGAATACTAGCTGCTCCTGTAGACTTTCCTGCAGAATGATTATACATCAATTTTTTTATCTCATCTCCTTCTATCTTAACTGTTAATTGTTGAGCCTCATCTAACTTGACATAATTAAATCTTCCCTAAATATGTCCATTTGTACTCTTTCTTGTTTTCCACATTTCTCAGCTTTAAAAATGATGAAATATCTCTAATACCTCTACAGGATCTCTGGATATTTTTCTTGTTATAGGCTCACTAAGTTTGGCAACAACCCTTTCCACTTTCTGTTGCCTAAGTCATTGTGTCAAAACTTTTTATGCTACAGCGTTATAAAAAATAGTTGCTTAAAATCAAATTTTTAAACTGATGCACACTATGTAGATACTCCCTTATTTTCTCGTTAGGACTTATCAGTTGCACTTCTTGTTCTGTTAGAATCCCCTTATTCTGCAGTATTTTTACCCATGTCAGACCCTCTAAATAATTCATATTAGTTCTTAACCATATCTCTCTCTCTTATTTATTTCCTATTTTTTACACTCCATTTGCTAGCTGTACCTTCTGAAGAGATTTCTATCTTCCATAATAACAAAACAAATGCTCATATTAATAATCCCTTTCTCAAATAATTTCCACTACCCATTCCTTAAATTCCCCTCTTTTTAACAGGTAGTTGGGGAAGTGCCAGTGTCTCATCTGTACTTCATTACCCTACACTTTTATGCTAGTTGTTATTGGTGCATGATTTGAAATAGTTGTGAGTCAAAGCCTTCAATTATATGCAATTATTCTTGTGAAATAATTTCTGTCTAGTGTAGCCCAGTAACTGTACCTTGGGGAATATGTAAATTCTCTCAGAATTCTGCCACTGAATGTAATCTGCAGTCCTTAATACAATTCAAAAATATGTTTCTTTTTGCCTATACCTGTGAAGCCACTTACATTCCAATATAACATGGATAAAGTAGCCATTATGATAAAAAGCTACTGTTCCCACCTATTATATCTGACAGCTTTCTAAATGTGTATTTCTGTTGGTCTTACATGCACAAATGTTTGTGAAGATGATCTTTTACACAGCTGTTTCTTTTCATCTCCATTTGAACTTATGTCACATTTTCAATACTTTTTGGTTTAATGAAAATCATCAAACAAAAAACTAAACGCATTTTAAGAATATCCCATCCCCAATTAACTTAAAGCAAACACACAAAACTATATACATTTTCAACAAATGAAGTTTAACCCTCTAGATATGAACAACTGCCCCAAATTGACAGCTGCACTTACAGGCATTACCTAATCTAAAATTAAGGTTACCTATACTAGAAGCACATGTTATAGTCTATGTTCCCACTTACACTGACTGCTATTTTCTTATTTCATCTCCCTTCCTAGATATGAAAAATAGCTTGCATGCTTTCAGTAAACATGAACTTTTAGCCCTAAGAGAAAGTGCACAGGCTATGTTTAAACACAAACAACAAAAATGCATTAAAGTATATAGGCAGATTGAACAGCTACTATCATTTATTTACTTCCCATAATTTTAAACTATTTTTCACTGAACTGTTTGGCACTGTACCTTTAGATTTTGCATTTCCCTCTGCAAAGAATTCGTAGAACACTCTAGATTAAATGCTTGCAGATGGACATAGCTCGCCCCTGTGTAAAGGTAGTCATCAATGACAAAAAAAAGCTAACAAATTTACAGATAAATGAATGAATCTTTGTAAATTTCACTCCAAACAGAATGTACAGAATTTTCTGGCCAACTATCAGCTGCAGCCTACGTGCATCCTACTTAAAGCATTTACTAATGGAAAAAGCTACTATCTTTGCAGATGCAAAAAAAAACTTTTATAATTTTGCCTTATTTTTTCAAGTCTATTTGCTTAAAAAGAAAACCATACAGCTTAAACCAAGGACATGAATACTGATATCAACTCTTGAAAAAATCAAGGGAAATTATCCTCTTAATTTTATATATAATCAGTACTCTTTTACAGCCCTACCCCAACTCCAGCAGCTCAAAATAACAACATATTAATTTGCTTCAGTTCAGCCTTTCCTCCCTTTTTACACTGTAAAGCCTTTCCCACAAAGAGAAGTTGTACTTACTTAAAACATTTTTAACACTGTCACTGAAAAGACTCCCCCTACATTTAAAATACCAGACTGCAACTATACAATGCTGCTTTATAATATAGCATGCAATTTATATAATAAAATGTTTTATACAAATACTAATAAGAACAAAGACTGTTTAACTTACAGTTACTTCTTTTTTTCCCCATCAGTGTCCTTCTAAACATTATTGACATAATGCCAGTTACATGATTTATAGTTCATGTACAGGTTTAACAAATTCCATACTTTCTCAACCACTTTTTCTTGCAAAACCAAATTTAAGAAATGTGACCGATACTCTATAGTCTCCCATGTGCTGACTAATTTCAGTGTTGCTGGTGGTCTTCCTGATCACCTCCATCTCCTGACAACAAAGTCTGGTTCAAGTCCAAGGTATTCCTGATTCTTCTCCTGTGCTTTTTGTCTGTTTCTCAAGCATTTCTGCTGGAGAATTGGAAAAGGTTTCACTGAAAAAGTCTCCATGAGCTTTATCTTCAGAAAAATGAGAAGTAGAGACCACTTCTGCTTGCTGGCTCACTTTTTGTTGGATACACCTTATTTCTTCCTTAGTCTGTTGTGCTTCAAAAAAAGTCTGATTCTCCAATAAAAAATATTCTGAGGAGAGCTACACACACCAGCTTGAGTCTCATACCTGCCTCTTCACATTCCCTGAATGCTGGGATAAATCTGATTCTATTCTGCCTGGTGAACAGTGAAAAATCCTTTTTTACAATCACTCTGCTTTCTCCAATTTTAAATACTTTTCTCCGTTTTGTCACACTTCTGCCAGGATCAATTCTTGCTGCTGGTACGACTGCATCTTTACTAATATAGGTATTGGCTGCTTACTTATGGCCAGGTTTGGAGTATACACTTTAGCGTACACTTTCAATTAATAAATCCTGCTGTGGAACACCAGTCCAGTTGCTTATTTGTGCTTTCATAAAATTATTACAGTACAGCCTGCTCCTTCCATTTAGCTCTATGGCTTAGACAATAGAATGTGGGGAGATCTATGTGCATAATTATAGATCAAAAACAGAGCTGCAAGAAAAAACACTTACATGAAGCAAAGGTAGAATGGGATGAAAAGAAAAATTACATAAGACACTTCTTTAGCAAGCTCCCACTGCTTTATACAACAAGTTACAATAAATGGAGTGGAAACATTATTATTATTAAGGAAATCTGATTGGCTTTTGATCTACCATTGTCTTGGCAGCTATAGGTATGCATAAAATAATTAGGACATAGTCAGCACCAACACCTTAACTGTGACCAAAGTTAAAAAGTGCCTTTTTCAAATATAATCTGCCTGCTCGTTATCCTCCTATTAATAAATGCATCAGAACCCGCCAACATACAATCTCTCTTTAGATTGCCTAGCTCTGCAGCTATAGCAAACGTATTTTCCTTACTTCACTGAAAGAAACTTCCTCTAGCAATAATGACGATAACTATATATTTTTACAGTTAAATAAACACCACTAATAAAAGTTAAACAGAAAAAAAAAGATTTTCTGCAGTCAGGAAATTTTACCAGATTGTTGTTTGGCAAAACTAAAATACTGCTAGGGGCAACCAACTCCATTTGCCCTCTGTGCACTTGGGCTCAGTCTGCTCCCCCATCCTACCCATATATCCCATCTACCCACTGCCACTTCTATCATTTCTCACCCTTGCCCACCCTCATAAACATACTAATAATCCAAAAAATATCCTCCCATCAAAACCCAACTAACCAATAACAAACTCTTACACCACTAAATTATTAGAATTGATAAATACTTTGACCCAACCACAAAACAATGCCACTAATCTGCAACAACTTCCTCCTGCCAAACCTCCCTAAGCAATAACAACTTCTTAAATCTTCCTGCTACCATAATTAAGAATACCTGTACTCTACTCTTCATCATCTAAATATGCTCTACTTTAAAACATCCCATATCCTAAATTCACCACCTCCCCCATACCTATCAATATCTTTGAGCAGGAAATCTGGACAAAGACATAAATAATGGAGGACAAAGACCTAAAATAGGCACAATTTTTAAATACTGCTCTTACAAACTTAGAAAGTTGCTAGACTAACAGGGTTTGCATTAGCATGAATTTTCTAAAGAACATAATACAATGTCTCACTCTAACTTTCCTCATACTCACACTTTTAACCTACTCTAACATCTGAGCAAACACAACTCCCTGACTACTCACCTGTTACCAAAAGACACACGATTACAATGTAATCCCCTTCATCCTGCTGTTCAATATCAGTCCCTACGTACATAAAAAAAATCACTACACAAACCTTATTAAACCTAAAATACTCCATACCTACAAAAAAATGTTCAAAGACATTTTCAACAACTGTTCCACATAAACCAACAGCACACTAAGTATACTACTGAATCTACTGACAACAGGTACATCCACCTCGACCCTGGACTTTTTCAGGCAACAAGTTTCTCCACAAATAATAAATCAATATATATTTGCTATGGATTTTACTTGGTACACATTGTGTTCTACTATTCATTTATTTATATACTACATACATATATATTTTGTGTATTTTTTGTGTTTTTATATATTTTTTATAGTTTTGTATGCTTATATATTATTTTTTTATTTATTGTTAAACAGACTATAGATTGTTACATTTACCAACTGTCAACTAAGTTGCCTGTGGCTTTATAATATAATATATTTATTTATTTATTTGGATATATTATAAGCAGTATAGAATTCTTATGTTATATGGTGCATTTAGTGCAAGGGAAGGTTACCATGTATATATCTATCCCTATATATACCATTCCTAATGCTAAAAGGTTTCACTGGTAATGGCTATACAAATGTGTAGCTAATGTTGTTCTATAGTTAATTTTCAGACAGTTTTATTGGCTTTATTTAGTGAAGCTAATTCAGCTTTATATTGATGTCATGCAGTAGTGACTACCTAATGAGTGATCAATTCTGCTATAATGAGGTTCAATTTTGTTTAATTGATTTTAATTGAATTAATATGGAGTGTATATATAGATATATATAGATATATATATATATATATATATATATATATATCATGAAGTTTGAATGGTTTGATGAAATCTGAAGAAGCGTGCCCTGGCAGCAAGTGAAAGCGCTTATTTATATGTAATAAATTTTGTTTTATGTTTCATTTCGTGGTGGTCCTATCTTGTTTTTTCCTAATATTCAGTCTTCTTTTTCTGGAGTTGGACCTTTGGACAGCAGCTGAACCTTTTTATACAACAATTGTTTTATTGTTTGGTCATCGTAGTTGTCACACGATAGATACACCATCCGTAGAACTGGACTATAATCCTGAAGGAATGAACCTAAATCATAGCTGGAGTAACATCTTTGAACAGCGAAGCAACCCATTGCTTAACCTTGAACTACAGTATTCTTTGCCACCGTTAACAACAGGTACCGCAGATAATTTGAATAAATTTAATAATCTTAGTAGAGAGCTTGAAAATGACCTATATAAACTAGAAAGACTCATTTGGCAGAGGAGACATATGGAAGCAAGTTTACACTTCCACATTGTCCCTTGAGGTATGAGAATACTTTGTATGCCGACTTATGGGGATAGCCATCCAGAGCTCCTAAAGAAATGGCAACAGCTCAATATAGACATGAGTAACAATTATATGAAACTACTTATTGAATATTTCTCACCTATAGAACCTGACCTAACCCAAAAGGTAGAGGCTTTGAATAAAGAACTACGGACATGCTTCAGAGGTGAGATTTTTGAGAAAAAACTTGATAATATGTACACTCAGGTGGCAATGTATAGTGATAGACTACAACAAACCAAGTATCACAAATTACAGCGCGATTATAGAGATTTTGCTTCTGGACATGTTTTTGTTTGGCCCAGAAATAACCAACTAAATTCTGGAAGCTCAAATGCACATTCTACACATGCTAATATTAACAATGACATTAATGATGCTGTTCCTTTAAGTAGTAACAGCATTTCCCGTGGCAATATTATGAATGAAACAGATGTACCAGCCACGTCATCGAACGGAGGTTTTGAATTGAGTACCTCCTCCATGATAGCCACTCCTCCACCTAACCAACAGGCTCTAACGGATCATAAAGAGGAGAACGCCATGGGAGCTAGACCCAAATTACCATGCAGGAATTTGGAACATTTTTTACCTTTCCCTATGCAGATTCGGGAAGCGTCCAGAACCAGATCCAACAGTCGGGGGCGCAGAAAATGGAAATTCTCGGGAGGGAATCCAGAAACAAGATGATGAACCAGAAATTGAACCAGCTAGTCTTCAACTATTCCAGATTTGAACTTAGTCCTGCTGTCTTTTCTGTATTGAATAAAGGTTTATCCTTTATTCTGTCGCAAGGTAGCAACCTTAGCGAACTTTTAATTGACCTGAGAATGTCTGGACATGCTATAGCTCTCAAATTGATTTTTATCAATGAAACTAAGATTGATATACAGCCAATGACTAGGTTTAAACGCAAAATTACTTTTATTCCTAATTTGCCAGCTAATGTAGAGTGTTTTATTAAAATGTGAGAGAGATTTTTATTCATATTTTTCACATCATACACATAAATGTTCATATTTTAATTTGAGCAAGGAAGAGCAGCAATCTTTACAACTTATGTCTAAAAATGCTGAATTAATTATAAAACCTACTGATAAAGGAGGGGGTATAGTATTGCTTGATACATGTGACTATAACAGAGCCATGATAGGAATGTTACAAGATACGAACACATATACTAATATTAGTTATGAATCTTTCACCAAGATAGTTAGGAAAGTATACGATGATCGATATGATTTATTAATGTGTAGACAGATCACTCATGAATTATATAACTATTTTTTAGTTGAATTTCCGTTGATTCCTTATATAAAGGATTTACCCAAGGTCCATAAAAATGTTTTCCCCTTCCAATGCGACCTATAGTGGCAGGAGAAGGATGAGTAACGGAAAATATATCAGTTTACATAGAGACTATATTAGGACCTTTGACAAGAAGCATACCATCTATTTTAAAGGATACATATCAACTAATTGATGAATTAGATAATATATCTGCACAGGCAATGCCCTCTTCCTGTATACTTGTAACTCTGGATGTCAAGAATTTGTTTACTTCGATCCCAAATGATTATGGCATCGAAGCTATCAGGGACATTATGAGTTCAATAGATGGATTTAGTAGTGAACAACAAATACTTATATGTACTCTGTTAGATACTGTATTATCCAATAATGTCTTTATGTTTAATGATATATTGTATGCACAGAAATGGGGTGTCGCTATAGGCACCTCATGTGCTAACTCTTATGCAAACCTTGTGGTATACTACTGGGAGAAGACATAGAAAGCCATGTTGGAAGAATGCACTGCTGCATTTCAGTAGTATGCATCCTCGGTTTGTATTTCCGAACACTGTTAAAAGTCAATGTATAAGACTTACTAAAATTTGTAAGGATATATTGGATATGCAGGAACAGTTAGACAATATGGAGAGATTGTTTACAGAAAGAGGGTATACTAGTGCTATGGTGAGCAAAGTCAAAGAATCAGTCTTAGATATGTTCAAAGGGGATGGAGTTTGGGTACGTACGACTACTATTCGATCCAGAAAGGTTTTCAATGGCTCGAGTCGTATTTACAACCAGATATACCAATGATAATAAGAGGATAGTAGACATTATTAAAAGGAATTGGCATGCACTTACTGTTGATCCTTCTACAATGAATATTGTAGAAGAGTCACCCACTTTTAGATATAGGAATAGTAAAAAATCTTAAAAGGATATTGTGTACTGAACATACTCATATGGAACAAGAAAAGATATATAGGAAACAAACACATTTTGGAACTTTTCCATGCAACAAATGTAAGATGTGTAATCTTATTATAGATATGCAGGAGTTTGTCCACCCCACAATTGATTATGTATTTATACCTAGGTTTTATGCAACATGTGATGACATGAACCTTATTTACTAAGCGACCTGCATGAAATGTACAGCTTTTTCCGTAGGGATGACATAAAGGAAATTAAAAGAGAATGTATAATCATATGTATGATATCAGAAGGATGAATCAACAGAATGCACTAGCTAAGCATATTGCAGTTTACACAGACCACTGTTTCAAATTTAGAGTATTACAGTTAGTTACTAAGAATAAGAGGGGTGGTGACAACATGAATTATTTGGAGTCAATAGAGTTATGTTGGAATTTTGAACTACGAGCACATGTGGATCCTGGTCTTAATCAATTTATTAGTATTAAATCTACACTTGCTGCTCGTAGACACTAATAGTCGGTTAGATAATAGTAATGTCTGACTATTATACATTATTATAGTTATATGAAGCATTTATATATTTGCTATGGATTTTACTTAGTACACATTGAGCAGGATTCACGAAACCTCCATGTAAGAGTTAATATGTCTTACAAGGAGGCTGCAGTCTTAACGGTATGACGTCAGCATGCCATGCATATTCATGAGGGCATGCTGAATCATACCCTAGGCTAACCACGGTCCGTGTAGGAAAGTAGGGGGTGTGTCCAAATACCAAGTTCTGCAAAGGAACACGCCCCCAGAAGAGTCAGAGTCCTGAAAGTAAACTCCCACGAGCGAGTCCGTGGAAATGTCAAGGAACACAACACCACACATGCCCCCACAGACTATAAACCCAACTGTAATGTAAAACGGAAAAATAACAGTTTAATTTTTTTTTTAATTTCCAAAATGTTTGCCCGTACTTGCGCTCGTTTGCGCGGGTATGCCCTCCACTCAGCCAGAGTTAGCAGACAGTGAAAAGCATATAAAATCTAAATATGCAAATTAAGCCAAGTAGCAATAGCGTAGTGGTAGAGACATTGGCGAAAGAGGAGGTAGTCACGGTTCGAGCCCCCACAACATCATTCTCTATTTTTAGTTAAATACGCATGAAACAATCCCCTGACATAAATATATATATATATATATATATATATATATATATATATATATATATATATAACTATAATTTAAGTAAAATGCAATGAAATGGGCCATGTATTTTTGAAGAAATCCGACACGATAAAATATAAAAAAGAGATTATGTGCCCATAGCTGAGCAAGGCTGCAAGAAGCCTAATATGAGTGCCCATAGGTGAGCAGCGCTGTAACAAGCTTAATATGACTGCCCTCAGGTGAGCAGCGGTTTAACAGGTGTAATATGAGTGCCCGGATTTGAGCAGCTCTTTAACACACTTAACATGAGTGCCCGTAGTTGAGCAACGCTTCACACAGCGTAATATGAGTGCTCATAGCCAAGTAACGTGTTACCCAGCGTAAGCCGTTTGCGCAGAGCTGCGCACCGTGCCAACCAGCTTACCGGTGGGGAACGTTGAGCAAGCTGTATCAAAGCCGCCTTTACACAGACACACCTCCTAGCCTGTCTAGACAGTAGTAAAATAAAAAAAACAATGCCCAGGCTCGAACCCAGGATACTGTGCACCATAGTCAAAGTACTGAACCACTAAGCCATGACAGTTGTACTGAGAAATGTAGTATTAGCATATATATATAGGAATGAATGGAAATAGAAGCATAACAAAGCAGGTTTTTTTAAGCTGATAAATATCTAAAATGGCCAATCAAAGATAAGTGCGGGAAAACGGGCATATATAAGCCCCATAGGCGGGAATACACAGCATAACTGATTGTGGTACCCATTTGCAGTCAGGATGGCAGGTGCAGGAGAGGGAAGTCGCTTTACAGCACAGAGGTGGGGTGTTGAGGAGTCAAAATATATGGTTTGGCTCCTAGTCCATGATCATGAGGCACAACTCATGCAGGGCCAGGTTCACTGGGGTGCATACAAGGCAGAGGCGTGGAACCGGTTGGCACATGATCTCACCAGTGCCACAGGCATACCAAGGACTGGTGAACAGGTCCGTCACCACCATGCAGACCTGAAGAGACGTAAGCAGGACCAACTGAACCGTTGGATCCAGGAGGCCCAGCAAATGCCCAATGCCCCACTACTGAGTAAGTATCCATGTAATTAAGTATGTAAGAAATTATCCTAGCCTATAGTATGGAGATATATGTTCCAATATTACATAATTTATATTACAGCTGCAGGTGTCCGTTCCATGAATCAACGAGCCTATGCTGATAGGCTGGTGAGGTTGCGCCACCAGGCAGGTTAGTAATTATTTTGCTGGAATTGTTATAGAATATAAGTGAGACAGCTTGTAAAAGAGTTCAGTGTTGTTACATATTAATAAAGTTCACATAAGCCTAGAAGAAAGATTCTGCTAGTACTGTAAGATTAGATAAGTGATGCAGCCTGTAATCCAGAAATAAACATTAAACAAGTCTCAAATAGAGAGTCTTCACCTGTACTGTAATATCAGGTAACTGCTTCAGCCTGAAAATGAGTGGTAATCAATCAACAAAGGATAGATATGTGTCAAATGCATCCCTTTTAAAATCTGCCGTATGAAATAAGTGAGTCAGTTGGAAAGGATTGTTGTAACCCAGTATGAAATGTTAACAACGCCTAGAATTAAGTACCATCCTGAAATGTAAAAATAAAACAAGTGAGAGTGTGAGAAAGAGGGTATGAATCTACCAAGAAAGCTGTAATAAGTCTGGAATAAAGTTATACTGCAGTGAGTACATAATGAAACGAATGAGACAGCCACAACCAAAGAGTGAACTGTGTGTAATAAAGTACTGAACCTGGAATGTGTCTGTCCCACAATTTGGATATGTTGCTGTACCCTTGCAATATGGAGATAGTATGGTTGTATGAAATACTGAACATCCACAGTTGTCTAGAGCCATATAAATCAAATGTAGCAGGATGCTGTACCTGAACACAGCCAGATATGAACATGTATGAATAAAAATGGAATGTATATTAATGTAGTAGTAACATTCCCATCACCAACATTCCTAAGGTTACATATAGAAAACTGTACTAATACATGTAGGGGATATATACTAGGAATGTACAGCATATGTATATATAGTTTAAGTTGTTAATGTAATATTTCGTCACCCTACCCTATTTTCACAAATGATGCCATTCCACACCAAACTGGGTATGTGTATACACAATTAATTCCCATGGACATTTGTCCTGTTGGTTCATACATATCTGCATGTACATTGATGCATGTGCCCTGTTCACATATCCAAACCTGATGACCTGTTGCCACCAATCAACCCTGCATGCTGTTGGAATGTGTACTGTTGTTCTAAATATGCATGTGTTATACTTGCTGTTCAATGTTCGGAATTCATGGGTGTTTGGTTAATGGGAATACTGATGCATGCTGTTACAACTAATTTTGAATGGTGTTGTTTGTTACTAACCCAAAATGTCATAAAATACTGCTAAACATAGGACAACAGGGAAGGCGGGTTCCAGCGTACCCACCTCTCCCACCTCAGCTGGCGAGTGCACCTGGCACCAGTGCCCAGGCCGGAACCTCCTCCGTTGGCCCTGTGCCACCTTCAGGTGGAAGCGCTGCAGGGGATGGGGCTCGTCCCCCCTCTGCAAGTGTGGCCGGAGGAGAACGTCCACTCACCCTCCATAGTGTCTGTTCTGTGGTGCATAGCGAGATCAGGTGTTCTGTGCTTGATCCCCTACGCCAGCTTGAGGCGAGGGTGGCACAACTCACGGGTGTGCCTGCCCATCCTATACAGCCCCCAGCACAGCCCCGTCCTGGGCAGTGAAGGCGCAGTGGTAACTGCCCATGGGTGGGGATCTCAGTTCCACTGTTGCCATCTTTGGGCTCATGGGGTCGCGATATCCAAACATCCGTCCCCGTCATTTGTGTTTCCCCCCCACGTGTCATACTCCGCCCCTGTATGCGTCTTGTTTGTCTTGTCCGTCCGTTAACCTCCCCAACCTACCTCCCCAAATATACCTACTTCCTGTACCTGACATTCCGCTCTCACCTGAAAAAAAAATAAAAAAAGGGCACTCTGTTCCCACAAAAAAATTACGCCCCATACATAGCTGCCCATTTTGCAGACATGTCTGCTGGACATGTCAACTGATAATTAAAATTGGCTGTACAACATATTTTGTTGTCCTCACCCCTCTCTCAGGGGTGGAAGGTTTCAAATTACACACCAAATTACACACATATGCACAGCTGTTGCTGATAAAGAAATGGGCAGCTATGGGCCTTCCCTACATCCTTCCTGCAAATCCAGAGCTTGTTTTCCTACTGTCCTACCCTCTTTGTGCCCCCTTTTTCACCACTTTCCTATCTCCTCATTTGCTTTTCTTTAAAAGAAATTAGTGCAGGTGTTAGCGAGAGTAAGCACTTTTAAGCAGTAGTCAGCGGGTGTGCGCTTGTGTGTGCATAGCTAAACGACTGTGCGCATGCGTGAGCATCGCGCAAACCAGCGCAAACCCGCTTACAACTGCTTAAAAGTGCCTTAGTCACTCTGTAGGACATGGCCTGTAGTCTGCTCATCAGCAAAATAAAATACCCCTGTCAGTCTCGAACCCCGGACCTTGGAAACACTATGCATGAATTACCACTGAGCCACGTCAAATATACAAGAACATGGTGCTGAAAGAAATATATCATGAAATACAAGGAGTGAAAGTAAAGGGAATATAGGAAGGCCATTACACAAAGCTTGTTCCCTGTATGTTTAGCGGCAATTCTTGTGGAATTGCATTACATGAGTGTGATAAGAGAAACAGCCATGCTAGTAGGTGATAATGTTATAGTAGCACCTTACACACCACACATGGTATCAGAGCAGGATAAACACCACCATATTTGAATAGGTATGAGGCCAGACATCCCAACTGTGACTGATGTACAGGGATGTCCTTGATTTGTCAAAAAATGTTACATGTGCCCCACTGATTCCCTGTGAAATGTACTAACAGTAGGCAGAAAGGTGGGGAATCCCACGTAATGTTCACCATCAATAAGTTAAAGTAGACACTACTAGCATGTCAGAAATGGTGAAGTAATACATACGCTCAAAACACACACAGTCGCCACAGTCACAACTGCAGAATATCTGAAATATATCACGGGTGTATCCCACTGATATGTACCTTTCCCTGAGGCTGCTCAAATATATACCTGAGAGTATCTGAGGCCTGCAAGTGTCAGAAACACACCGGTATATCAGCCTGTCTGTTGTTAGACACACTGCAAATAGCTGTAGAATTACTTCCACAAGCACACCCTCATGTAAGAGTACAACGCAGAAATATCAAAGGATGTAGCCATCTAACAAACTATGGACAGTATAGCAGTTTACAAGCACTGCATGTGCCTGATATTCATAACTATTAGTACAAAATACAAGGCCCTACTACTGCTCAGCAGCAAAATAAGATACCATTGTAAGTGTCAAACCCCAGACCTTGGCCTCACCAGACTGCATGCAGTGCCACCAAAACACAGCAAACATATTTGAATTTACTGCTGAAAGAAATATAACATGCATTACAAGGAGTGAATGTAAATGGAAAATAGGAAAGCCATAGCAACACATTCCAGTAAAGAGAAATATCAGGCCTTCAAGGAGTGAATGTAAAGGGAAAATAGGGAAGCCATAGCAACACATTGCAAGAGCTACAGTTGTATACCAGTTAATCCACAAGTCCCACAGGAAAGTACATACTCCCATGTAAACAGTGTTAGCTTTAGCAGGTGTGAGTTAACATACACACTGAGAAGAATGAACTGGAAGAAGCAACAGTCAGGTTTCAGTACAACATGCAATTCAGTGGCTACAACACAACCTTAGATATGAGACACATACAACCTTCAGACTGACAAAACAGTGTCCACAGCAAATCAGCACGGGCCCCACCTTGCAAAACTGAAAGGCCTACGCCTACCTAACCTAACATTTTATAGCAGTGTCCTGAAATCACAGTGAGAACTGCAATTACCACACAGCAGGCTGCATGCAATTAGTAAATGCTGGCCACCAATTGGTGCAGAGGCCATCACATGCACATGTGCAGGTACCTACAAAAGCAGCCTGTACTGCCAGTCCACACATGCAATACTTTCATTGCAGCGACTGGAGGGAGAGAGAGAGAGAGAGAGATAGACAGACAGACACAGACCCCCCAAAAAAAAAATAAAAAGCAAGGCAGCAAGCAAGCAACCAGCCAGCCATCCAGGCAGCCCGCCAGCCAGCCATCCAGGCAGCCAGGCATCCAGCCAGCCAGCCAGCCAAACTGTTAGAGACAAAGGTAATGTAAACTACATAATCTAATAATCTACATACTGTGAACCCTCTATATGTATATGAAGATGTGCATAGGGCAAGGGACATACTGCAACCATTAGCGAAGGCTGGACATACATATGTAGTTAAAGGTTGCTATGTGCACATATCAATGTAGGTTGTAGTGTGTGGCATTGAAAACAGCATGCAGTGCAGGTATATGTCATGTGGTGGTGAACGTCTGTGGGACTGAGCCAGTGAGGCCAGCTACAGCTATACGGCCTGAGGACAGCATAATGCATTCTGCACAACACTGTGCAATATCATTACAGAATGGTATGTCTCACAACTGTTACAGAAGTGACATTCCCACTATGAAAGGTGGGCATTCTATGTGCCAAGATGTGCATGTACAACTGTAGAATGCCAAGATGTGCATGTACAACTACATGCACATCTTGGCACACAGAATGCCAAGATGTGCCAAGATGTGCATGTAGTTGTACATGCACATCTTGGCATTCTATGTGCCAAGATGTGCATGTAGTTGTACAGCAATGGATGTTTATAAGTATGTGTGTGTATGTGTATAAATATATATATATATATATATATATATATATATATATATATATGTACATAGAGAGGTACGTATAGACAGAATATGTATATACATATAGATGTAATAGACACACACATATATAGATATATATAGATACATACACATATACAGATAGATATGAATGTCTATAGATATGTATGTATATGAATATATATATATATATATATATATATATATATATATATATATATATATAGATATAGATATATATATATATATATATATATATATATATACATAGATATATATATATATATATATATATAGTGAGAAAGGGACATGGGGGCAGATGAATTGCAACAGCTGCCTGGTGACCAAGGCATGGACTGAACACCAGTGTGGATGCAGGAGTACCATACCCCATTCCAAAACACTTTAACCACTAACTACCACATAGGTGGTTGCCTGCCTACTACTGGAGGTGTCAGAAGCGAACATGGGAAACAAGTGTACAATAGCCTCCCCTTTGATATCCACAAATATGCCATACCCTAGACTAAAACACCCAGCATTTACAAACAAGACTCCTCATTAGTAGATGTCAGACATACCCCTGATGAATGTTATGGAGATAGGTAATATGCCGTGTGAGTCACCTCTGTGTAACTGTTTGACAGGAGCAAGTAGAATCACATTACATGTGTCCCAAGGGGCAGGGTAGCATAAGGCTATGCTGCCATAGGCCCAGGGCCAATAGCATAGTACCTACCTAGGACACAATGCACACACACATGTACTCAGTGCAATACCAACTATGTGAGGTGGAATGAGTGTGACACTGACTGTGTGCAAGGTCTGTAATGGTGTGATTGCTCAGCGTGACTTTGTGTCTGTCATGGTAGTCCATGTCCTTGGTGTGAGGCCAGAGAAAGATGCATCAGTTATTGGGATACTAACATACTAGATTGCCATATGTTGTGCAGTAGTTCCCTGTGTACGACTGTGGTGTAGGTAGGGGTATGGCAGCAAAGACTAGGGTGGATTACCAGTGAAACTGTAGATGTGCATTACATGCACTGCATGGGAAGACAATATTCTCCATCCAGTAGCTTGATACATACCCCCAGTGTGAGGTTGTGCAGTGTACCTCAAACAGTGTGCCGAGTGCTGGTGTATACTAGTTTGTTGTATGGAGTGTGGCAGGCACTGTCACACAGTTGTAGGTTGAGCACTGATATGTGGTAATGTACATGTGTATCCCCTGATAGACAGATGCTATATATGGCAGCTCAGTGATATCAGTACAGTAGAGTATTACGTGTGCCATATGACTTGCTCACATATTTATCTTTTCCTTCCAGGGCGATGGTGCATCACCACAACCCGTGTTATTCAGCTGCAGAGGATGAGGAGATACACCAGAGCCTGGTGCGGGATTTCAATACACTGTTTTCCAGGACCAGCCAGAACCAGCAGGAGAGGGCTGCACTGTGGCAAGACCTTGTCTGTCGGGTAAATGACATAGGCATGCATAACCGGACATATGAGCAGGTACGCCATCACTGCAGTGATTTAATTAGAAATGTCCGTCAGCGTGCGTCTGATATCTACAGACAACAAATTGCCACAAGTGGTGGGGTACCTATCCACCCCCCCTCACCAGAGTGGAGGAGCTACTCCTAAGTGTTGTGGCTCCAGGCCAACAACAACATCCGCAGACATGTGTCATGATGGAGGCCGGAGCCACCCAGCATGTGGACATGGAGTGTGCAGGTAACATGCCATATCTGTAGTTGACTGTTCTCTGCACTGGTAGTTTATGCATGTGTGAGATGTGTACTGTGTGTGTAACTGTATCCTGCCTATTCTTGTGCAATACTGATATTCTGAATATCATCACTACACCTGTGAAAGCCAACTGTTGTACTACTGTACTGTAGCATACTCTCAGTATCAATGGCACAGTTGTAGCCACTGACAATAACTCTCTTATTTGTGCAGGTCCCTCTGGAGTAACAGCAATGCAGCCAATCCATGCTGGTGAGTGTGTAATAACAATACTATTAATAGTAATAATAATATTAATACTAATAATACCCTCAAACAGTATTGTGTATGTGTTGGATTGCAGGTGTGTGTTTGTATCTGCTGTACTGAGGAGTGTGCATGTGTGCCCGTGTGCATGTGTGCCTTTGTGCATGTGTGCCCGTGTGCATGTGTGCCCGTGTGCATGTGTGGTAACATTGTGTACACATTGTAAACTGTTTCCTGTCTTCCTCTCACAGGTTCTGGTGTTGCTCTGTTGGCGTGCAGCAGGGAACCTGAAGCCACTGCCGGTGATAGTGATAATGATGATACATGTGTAATGGCACAGGGAGGTGTGAGAGGGTCTGTTGTTGGTCAGCCAATCGACAGTACACAGCAGTCAACCCCATTAATGCGCACAGTCATCCTGCCAATACATCCATTGTCACCAATGTCCTTAGCTGAGGGACAGCATACAGTGGGCAATGACCAGGGTAATATGGTATCAGTGGCACATGCATCCCCTCACAGCAGCCATAGCCAGAGTCCTGACATGGTACCACACAGGCATATGTCCATGGGTTCTCGTGGGAGCATCCGTGGTCGTACTGCCCCTGTCAGACGTGCCCACAGAGGTCTTTCAACCTCAGCTATGTTCCGGGCTGTAATGCAGGCACAGGAACATATGGAACGGTACACATCAGCAGCTGGCAGTCGCGGGCAACAAACCCGCAGCCACTTCCACAGTGCCAGTACCAGCCCCAGCAATGCTGGGTCTGTGCTGTCAATCAGACCATCCTAGAAGACCACGTGACGTGGCTCTGGACAGTCCCAGCAGGGACATGTGTCCAGTCAGCAACCCACTGCTTCTGATGACAGTACCCAGTCTGGCTTAGTACCTGATACTGTCCGTAGCACCCCTGCCAGGCACAGGTACCGTGTCCAGAGACAGTGATCTGTATGACCTGGCAGGTACAGTCTGTGGCTGTCCACAAACACCCGTATATGGCAGCCATGTGGTGGAACTGTGTGCATGCATACACACATGCATAATGTTAACACCTAGGGCTACACATACACACACATACCGCATCAACATTGCCCCATGTTGTACTGTTGTCCCTCACTAACACACACACACACATACATGTCGATTGGATGTGTCAATGGCAGACACTGGCAAACCAAGTACACACCCTGTGCATATGATGAAATTGTGCCACCTCCTGCAATCTGTAACACTGATGCAGGAACAGGATAGCATGGTGCTGATGCACAGGGTGACTACATAGTACTGTAGTAATATTATAATGTTGTTAACAGTACAGTGTAATGATATCATTGTGGGTATATCCCAGCATGCCTGATGCATTAACACTATGATTGTCATTGTAGTTTTTTATACACCAGTGTTAATTCCAAAAGTGTAATGTCTGCACATGTGCCACATGGCAGTTGTGTGTACCTGTGCCTTCATGTGTTGTGGACTGGACAGTACATGTGTGATGTTTGCAGCACACAGTTGCAGGTGTACATTTGTGAACAATGTGGAGTTGCATTCTCTGCATGTAGATGCGTAGTGCACACATGGCAAGGGTGACATGCACCATGTGACACAGTAGTCATACATTGTAGTTCATATTGATGGCCTCTGTGTTGTACGACACATGTGTCTCACCTGGGGTCACATGTATGTTTGACAGTATGCTGTGGGCCATACGGTTTACCAATGTCAATGGTTTGCATTCTGGTGGTAAGGCTCAAAACACAAACCCACCTACATAGGTATCACAAGGGATAAGAAACTAGAAGTAATGATACTCACTGCCAGACATCTAAACCGCAAGATGCATGCAGTCCAAACTCTACTCAGCATGGAGAAAGTTGATATCTGTGCAGCAACATACACCTGGTTCAAGGCTCCCAAGAGCACCCTAGCACTATCAGGTTACACCTCATACCATGCTTTACAGCCCCAAAACATGGAACTAACTACGAAAGGGGGTGAGTATCAATAATTGTCAGGGATACTCACACCCCCAGGTTGGTGCCACAGCATGAAGCATCACAGACTATCCACGTGCAACTAACAGTGGGTAAAACTGCCTTCCAGTTCATAGCCTGCTACAGACCACCCTCCTAAACCCAGGAACCCCACCTGGCCTACTTAAGAACACATGAATATATGAAGGTCTCTCCAAACAACATTATACTGGGCAATTTCATCTACCCACACACAGACTGTGAGCATTACTTTAACTCCAACACCCTAGGCCAAAGGTTCCTCGAATTCATAAACTCAAATGCTATGGAACAACTTGTTACCACTCCCACAAGAGGGGAAAACATACTGCACCTGAACATCACCAACATGGGGACTCTATGCTCCAGACCAGAAGTGTATCCCTCACTGGTAAGATCAGACCATAGAGTAATCGCACTGTATATTCACATACCAACCCCAGCCCCTGCCCAGAAAACCACAGTGAAAAAGTTGTCTAAAGCATATTCCACACACCTCAAAACCGAGACAGAGATGGAATCCTTCAAAGCCCCTGGGCCTGTGAAAAATACAGCCCACACTGCTGAATCCTTTATAAACGCATTCTATGAACACCTTCAGGAATGCACAGATCATGCAATTGCAAATATAACCAAGACCCAATCCTCCGAAGACAGGCGTCCTTTTCTGGTGGACCCAGCCACATAACAGACAACAATAGAAGGAGCTAGCTACTACATGATCGAGCAATATCCCACAAAGGGAAGGCATCTCTGATCAGTATTTGGAACAAAATACGGGCACTCATAAAATCGTCTAAGGCCAGCTTCAAGAGAATAATTGCACAAGACACTAAGGATACTCACAAGGCTTTCTTTAGTTATGTTAGGAATCTGGGTGGGAATTCCCAGATATGCTAAGAAGTAGTCCTATATGACAAAGAATACACGTAAGCCACATACATTGCCAACATCATTGCTGACAGGTTCAGCACAAATGTCTCACTTCTGTGTCACTGTTACACAGAGGCAGAGTATACTAACCTGGAAAAAGGCTATAGCAAAATACATTTAAAATGGATGGCGAAAGCCAAACACAGTCTGGCTAGGCTTCTAACTGCCCTAGGGCAGATAGCCTAGTATGAACCTATTACATGATGTATCCTCCACTGACACACATATGTAGGAAACCCAGTGTCAATGATATCCCTGCAGTACTACACTATACCATGTAGCCATTCTTACTGAGCCCCACACATCCCTGGGAAGAATACTGTTTGCCATATAGCAGTCTCACGTACATGCCAACACACTGGGGATATGTTCATCCATGACTGGAAATGCATACAGTGGCCTACAATGCATTATGCACATGACGGACATGACCACCACAAGGGTATCATACAGACAGATACCTGTTGTCCAAGCCATGCTCTATTTCTGTAACACAACTGTAACTTTGTCATCAGCATGTACTTAACATAGTATTCCAATAGTACCATCTAGGTGGCAGCACCCATCATGTAGAATGGGTAATGGTGTGAAAATATGGACAAGTGTTTTCTTGTCTATCCTGTGATATTCACATTTCCAAAGGAATTGTGCAGTCCCTTGGTGTATCACCTAAGCAAGCAGGTGTCTTTATGCATATCAGCAATAGTTGCCATACACCTACACTGGATGTCCATTACTCACAGAATTTGCTGTGTTATAACATGTGTGACATACTCCAGACATGAACCCTCACCCACATTAATATATCACAGCTTTCATGACTGTGTGTCACCCAGTTGGCCTAGGACACAGATCACTGCAGTAGCCTGCATTGTCATCAACATACATGTATGGCGTACGGTCTGGGAATCTGCAGCACATGCTGGCAAAGGTAACAACTGTATTCATATGAGGCAGGCTTCACACATTGGAACTATTGCAAGTCACAGGTAAATATCTTTATGTGGCACACGCATACCTGATGTGTGCATTGCAATTACTGTTATAATTATATGTCATACAAGAATAAAAGCAAAACCCACCACACATTGACAAACTGTGTGACAAACACACACATGGCTTTTGTAGGATTCAAACCCCTACCTATGTTATGACACTTGAGAGACACGCATTAGCACAGCGCGCTATTTGCATTACTGGGTGGTTTCCCTTCTCCTGCTGTACTTATAGGGTGCTGACATCATCAGTCTTTACAAAGAGGAATGTACATCATGTAGTGTGTTATTCCAGTTGTCAAAAGGGACATTTCTTTCAAAGAGAATTGCAAACATGCACACCCCCCAACACACACACACACACACACACACACACACACACACACACACACACACACACACACACACACACACACACACACACACACACACACACACACAGCATTTGCAGGATTCAAACCCCTACCAAACTATGTTATGACACTTGAGAGAGACGCATTAGCACAGCACGCTATTCGCATTACTGGGTGGTTTCTCTTTTCCTGCTGTACTTATAGGGTGCTGACATCATCAGTCTTTACAAAGAGGAATGTACATCATGTAGTGTGTTATTCCAGTTGTCAAAAGGGACATTTCTTTCAAAGAGAATTGCACACATGCACACCCCCCTGCCCCCAACACACACACACACACACACACACACACACACACACACACACACACACACACACTGAGCATTTGCAGGATTCAAACCCCTACCTATGTTATGACACTTGAGAGAGATGCATTAGCACAGCGTGCTATTCGCATTACTGGGTGGCTTTTCTTCTCCTGCAGTATTTATAGGGTGCTGACATCAGTTTTTACAAAGAGATATGTACATCTATTACTATCCCTCAGTATGGGGGATAACAATATATATGCATTAACAGACGCCTAGTTCAGGGTCACATATGCACATCAGCACTGCCTGGTTATGTTTTATACCATGCTTCATGAACACAGGACTTGTAACACACAACACAACCAGGGAGTGTATCCATATACATCACAGATACGCACACCTCTGGGTTGTTACCACTGCACTAAGCATGACAGGCCATACATATACAACTACCATTGTGCAAAACTGCCTTTTGGTTTGGTGTGTAGTTCAGACCCCCCCCCTATCCAGGAACCACACTTGGCTTCCCTGGGAACAGTATAGGATATGAAGGTGTTCACATATGCCATTACAGTGGTTAACTTCAGGTACAGGAATATTGACTGGGGGAACTACTCAGGCCTCAACAACATCACCCTACAGCCACTACAATTTGTGAATCCAAGTGCTATGGCAGAACCAGTCACCACAGCCACAAGGGGGAATACATATTGGACCTGATCATCACCAACATGGGGACTCTATGTTCCACACCAGAGGTAGACCACCATTGTTAAGATATGACCATAACCAACTTTCCCTGGACGTCCATATCCCATCCCCACCCCCAGGTAAGGAAATCACTGCTAAAGTATTTCTCAAAAGCAGACTTTGCACTTGTGAAGACTGGGGTGGAATACTTCAAAGGCCCTGTGTTGGAGGATTATACAGACCAATCTGCAGAATCCTTTACAAATGCATTCTATGAGCACCTGCAGGTTTTCATTGATCATGCTATCCCAAATAAAATCAAGACTCCTCCACAACAGGAGACCTGTCTGGTTGACACCAGCCATATACAAGCTGTACAACAGAAGGAGGGAGCTAATACATAACAAAGCAATATCCAACAGAGGGAGGACATCTCTGAACATTATGGGCAGGACACTTCAATCCCTCAAAATTATCACTTGCAAGTTTTGACAGTGAAATTGCCCAGACACTACAGATAAGGCTCCCCTCAGTCTGGAACTGAATCCCAATTAATGTTAGACATAGCCCCTCGCCAACCCTCTTCCAGCAAACTCCAGCCACATGGATGTGACATTGCAAATTCAACCCCTGGGATCTCCACTGTGTCCCTGCTTGACGGAGGCACAGCAGACTAGCCTTAAATGGTGCCTTCTGTGACCTACTTTACAGAGGCACAGTAGGCTACTGTACTGGGGAGGCAGACGCCAAATACACTCTGGCTAGGCTTATGTATTCCCTAGGGCAAACAGCCTAGTATCGACCTCTGCACCCATATGTTTATGTTTGAGATGCACAATATTTGTTGCTGATAAACTGTTTGCAGGTCTTTATTGCCATAGCTTTCCCTGTTTCTATGAACAACTTGTGTATCTGTGGAAGATGTTTGATCATGGCAGGGTTCCAGTATATTACTTATGTCTCTGTTGTCAT
Source organism: Protopterus annectens (assembly GCF_019279795.1). Classification (NCBI taxonomy): domain Eukaryota; kingdom Metazoa; phylum Chordata; order Ceratodontiformes; family Protopteridae; genus Protopterus; species Protopterus annectens. The sequence goes on along the minus strand of NC_056727.1, from coordinate 289,205,235 downwards.
TTAACTGTGTGCACTGGGCAGATTAATGTATTGTGGGAGGTTCCTGACTTAACACATACAAATGCCAGATGTGTGTGGCCGACTGCTATACTGAGACATGGCCTAAGTGTGTGAGCATGCCCAGTTCAGGCTTTCCATGGTTTGTTGCCTGACATATGTCTCATTTATCAAAGTGTGTGAGCATGCCCAGTGTGACCTTTCCATATGTTGAGATCTGAGGTCCACTACATTTGTGGTTGTGTGTGAACTTGAACAATATTTGACATTTATAGTGTGTGTGTTGGAAGTCATGTTGTGTTCTTACTGCCCAACTGCTTTGTGTCTGAACCCAACAGGGATTATGCTGTGCCTGCAGGGTTTCCATGGGACAGTTTGCATACACTTGTCAACATTCTTTCATACTGACCAAACACTGTAATATTGTCATAGTGTAGTGGTTCAGTCCTTTCACTCTGGTGCACAGTATCCTGGGTTTGAGTCCCATCACTGCTTTAAATATTCATACTGAGCACACCAGACTAAGGTATGACCATGTTGCATTTTGTTCAGCTATGGCCTACTTAAACCAGGCTTGTCCAACATTACTAGTGTATTCCGCAACTTGGGTGGACATTGACAAACACTAGGCTATGTGCCCTAGGGCATTTCTAATCCTAGTCAGAGTGTGTTTGTCCTTCAACACACATTTTAACTGTAGTTTGCCATGACATTTTTCAAGGTTAGTATACTGTGCCTCTGTCTAACTGACATAAAAGTGATACCCAGGGTAAACCTACAATCTGCCATCCACTCATCAAGATTCCTCTTGAAGAGAGTCAATGAGGGACTCTCTGGCTAACCTGGACTGTGAATTTACTCAAGAGTGGAGGGAGCTTCTGGGTTATGGATCAATCACTACAGCATGTCCTAATTATTTCAGTGCTGAGGTTTAGGTCTCTCATGTGCATAGCTCAATGGGATTCAGATTTTACAAGGTGCAGCATGTGCATTGATTCCAGGTTGGACCTGGCTTTATACATCAGGCACAGATCGCCTCTGGGCAGCCAGTATGCCACTGTGTGGAGCTGCAGTTTGTTTAATCAGGCAGATTTGGGGTCTTTCCAGTTGCTGGACGTGTCTGCTAAGGTACATCCCACAAGGGGCATTGTACTCAATTGTGAGCCTGATGAAGGATGACTGAAGAGGCACAATGACCTCCCCTGATCTAGATGTGAATACCTTCATGATTAGGTGGGTATATGACATGTTTTTATAACCACTACGGCCACATGGTTGTCAAATGTGAGATTTCTATCAACTTGTGTCCCCAGGTCTCTCATTACTTCTTCTGTACTTAATGGGTTACCACCTATGTGATAATTGGTGGGCACTTACTGTTTTTCCAAAGGGGATGACTATACACTTTTTTGTGTTTAGCTTGATGACATGGCTGTGGCACCAGTTGTCTGTTTCTATGAGGCCCTTTTGTAGGATGCTTGTGTCAGCTGGAGGGTCAGATATGGCGCCCAGTTTGTAGTCATCTGCAAACTTGTTCAGACACAGTCCTTCCATGTTGGCCTGTACCTCCGAGAAATATATGCCAAACAAGGGGGGTCCCAGGACCGAGCCTTGTGGGATGCCAGTTGTAGCTGGTTTGGACTCTGACATGGCTCCAGCATTTCTGACCATGTCAGTTCTGTCCTTGAGCTGGTTTGCAACCCATCTAGTGACATAGGGGTTTATATTTAAGCTGGTGAGCTTATCTATAATGACCAAGTGGGGTATTGTATGGAAGGCTTTTGCAAGGTCCAGGTAGGCTGTGTGGACCACTTTCCCCTCATCAATGGCCCTGGTGACTGTTTCAAATGACTCAACCAGGTTTAAGGGGCAGGATCTGCCCTTAAGAATGCCACACTGGGTAGGGTCCAGTGTCTGTAGGTCCCCAATATCTTTATTTCTGAGGTCCATGATGATCCTTTCCATAGCTTTGCAGACCATGCTAGTCAGGATTCTGGGGTGATGGTTTGCATGATCCATTCAGGCACCACCTTTGTGGAGAGGGACCACTGCTGCTGTACACTGCTGTTTGGGTACATATCCTGTGGTAAGGCTGAAATTGAGCAGTAGTTTTATTTGGTGTTCAATTCTTCTTGGACGCAGCCCGGGACACCATCTGGTCCCATTGATGCCGTGTGTTTTGCTTTAGGGACGCTGGCTGTTACCTGAGTATCTGCGATGTCAGGGGGCCAGCACTCTGCTGGGATAGATATTTGGCCTTTTGGTGGGGGGGGGGGGGGGAGTTTACACTGAACCTATCAGGTCGGATGTTGGCAATGTCTGTGGGTTTGGTGTATTGTTTGTCATTTTGGACTAATTCTGAGCATATCTGGGAATTCCCACCCAGGTTCCTACCATCAGTAAAGAAAGCCTTGTGATTATCCTTAGTGTCCTGTACATTTTTTATCTCGTAGCTGGCCTTAGAGGATTTTATGTGTGGCCATAGTCTTTTGTCATAATACTGATCAGTGATGCCTTCCGTTTTTGGGTTTTGCTCTATCATGTAGTAGCTTCCTCCTTCTCTTGCATGGTTTGTTAATGGCTGGGGTCCACCAGACAGGATGCCTGCCTTTGGAGGATTGGGTCTTGGTTTTATTTGGGATTGCATAATCCATGCATTCCTGAAGGTGTTCATAGAATGCATTCATAATGGGTTCTGAGGTCTGGGCCATATTTTCCACAGGCACAAGGGCTTTAATGGATTCCACCTCAGTTTGGAGGAGTGCATAGTTTGCTTTACACATGTTTTTCACTGTGGTTTTCTGGCCAGGGACTGGGGTCAGGATGTGAATATCCAGTGAGATTACTGTATGGTCTGATCTTACCAGTGAGGGATACACTTCTCATCTTGGCCATAGAGCCCCCATGTTGGTGATTATCAGGTCCAGTATGTTTACCCCTCTTGTGGGAGTGGTGACAAGTTGTTCCATAGCATTTCGGTTTATGAAGTCTAGGAACCTTTGGCCTAGGGTGTTGGAGCTAGAATAATGCTCCCAGTCTATGTTTGGGTAGTTGCAGTCGCCCAATATAATGTTGTTTGGAGAGACCTTCATATTTTCATGTGTTCTCAAGTAGGCCAAGTGGGGTTCCTGGATTTAGGAGGGTGGTCTGTAGCAGGCTACGAACTGGGAGGCAGTTTTAGCCACTGTTACTTGCACGTGGATAGTCTGTGCTGCTTCATGCTGTGGCACCAACCTGGGGGGGTGCGGGTATCCTTGACAATTATTGATACTCACCCTCCTTTTGTAGTTTGTTCCATGTTTTGGGGCTATAACGCATGGTATGAGGTGTAACCTGGTAGTGCTAGGGTGCTCTTGGGAGCCTTGAACCAGGTTTCTGTTACTGCACAGATATCAACATTCTCCATGCTGAGGACAGTTTGGACTGCATGCATCTTGCAGTTTAGACTTCTGGCATTGGGTAGCATTAGTTCTAGTTTCGTATCCCTTGTGATACCTATGGAGGTGGGTTTGTGTTTTGAGCCTTACCTATTCAAGGCACTATGGGGGTGACAACAGCCTTTGCCAGTATCCAAAAGGCCAGGGGTGATAGGTGCAAGCCATCCCTAGCAGAGCATTGTGTCTTGCTCAGCATGTCATCCCAGGCTGACAGGCATTGGATCCCCTTTGACTAACAACAATACGTAAGCCAATTGTTGTAATTGATCATCTTGTCTTCATACTGTGGCATCATGCTTGGTGAGGGTAGGATGTTACTCATGGGTAATCAAGTTTGCATATACTACATGGTGTTACATTGCTCAACACATGGCAATCATACCTCAGGTGGTGCTGCAGGACTGCCTATGTTGGATTCACATACTACACTCCCTGTACATGTTTGAAAGCAGGTTGTGTCAACTTAGGCATCCCTTTTACTATATGTGTGAGTCAGAGAGAGGTATCATTTCCAGGGTTCCTACTGAGCCAGTGTATGTGCTATGCGTTGCCTCTTTGCCAAGGCATACTGGGCACGCCTTCTTCTGCCTACTGGGGCAGGCTCAGGTTGTTCCTCCTCAGAGTCACGCTCTGCCTGTGATGGCCTTGGCAATGGTGGGGGGCTGTTTGGGTCGGGCATATGCCAGTCCTGCTGCAGCTGTTTTCGCAGAATCATATCATGTAGCATAGCACATACCATGATAATTTGGGTACATGTAGCTGGTGAGTACTGCAAGGCTCCACCAGATGTGTCCAGACACCGGAACCATGACATGAGCAGCCCAAACACATGCTCTATTAACATTACGTGTTTGTGCGTGTGCCTCATTATGGCGTTCCTGTTCAGGTGTGTGTGCTTTTCTGATGGGTGTCATCAGCCACGGCTCCAGTGCATAGCCAGCACCCCCCAATAGGTGACCATGTGGGATGTCCCCATTGGCAAATGTCTGGTACAGCTGCATCAGACACCAGATATGGGAATCATGGTAGCTTCCAGGGCAGCCAGCACACACATTCATTATTATGCCCTGGGCATCACACACAACCTGGTAGTTGATGGAGGGCAAGCCCTTGCAGTTTATGTAGGCCCTACCCCGCTCACCGGCTGGTGCTTTGATGCATATATGCGTGCAGTCTATTGCACCCACTACCTCAGGGTATTCCGCTATTTGCTGTAAGAGACGCATATTGCTGGCCAATACCTCACGGGAATTGGGGAAATATACATGATCACCAACATGTGCTGACATGGCATCCAGGAACTGGTGCAGTACCCTGGATGCTGATGCCTGTGATATCCCCATCATATCACCAGTTGGTCTCTGGAAGGTACCTGTTGCTAGTATTCTTAGGCCAACACATACCTTGGTTTCCACTGGATGGGTTCCCCTCTGTTGTTTGTGTGTGTGAGGCGTGGCCTGCACAGCTCAACAATTTGCTGCAGGAGGTCTCTGTCCACTCTATAGCGCTCCACTATCTCCAGCTCATGTAACCCCTGGTAGGTGACCCTGGGCCTGTACACTCTTCTCCGTCTCCTCACTGTGGGTTGTCCGGCAGCATTTGCATTGTCACCACCCTCAGCATGTTACATATGTCGCCTTATAACAGCTATGGCAGCCCCTAGCATTTTTTGTCTGAGTGAAGCTTTTTCAATTTTCACTTCTAGTAGCTTACTCCAGTGTTGCAGTGTCTCTTGAGAGACACATACTGCACTGTTGTTTGCAGAGGTTTCAGTGCTGGGCTGGGCTACTGTTCTGCCTGTGTAATTGCCTGATTCTGATTGTTTTCACCTGCTAGCTCTGCTAGTATTCCCTGGTAGCTTCCTATAATTTGTTGTTCTTCCTTTTTCCTGTCTGTTTCCTCAGGGGGGAGCGACGCGCATACAGGGGCAAACACTCGCACAGCAGCTAACACGCACGCACACATGCTTAGATGGACTACAACTTGCTTATTCGGGTTAAAACGCATGCACACCAGCACAAACGCGCTTACAAGTCTTTAAACAGGCTTCTACATGCTTACTCCGGCATAAACGCGCGCACTCACGCTTACACGCACGCACTCCATCTTACTCAGGCTTCCCAGCGCGCACATGCACGCTCAGCAAGAAACTTTTGGTGTTGTCCACAGTGTACACCTTCCATTTCTTGGTTTTCCCTTGTCTACCTGTTGATACACCTCTTTCCATGAAGTCCAACTGACAGCTTTCACATGCCACTCTGCTCCAATGAGCTTCACTTCTTTCATACATACCCCCCTGTGATGTCACCTATCTCCTACTCTGTTACTCCCCTTATCCTACTCCTACACTCCAGGGAATGTGCTCATTTGCTATGTAAAAGTGCGATTCAGTATCCTAACACTCATTTACATAGGATTGCCTACTAATGCTTAGTTACATGTCTTACACTGAGCTTCCCCCCTTAGCAACCCCTACTCGGTGGCCATGTTGTTTTCAGCCTGCTATTCCCTTACATTGTAAATTGATGGTTTTCATAAAACCCACGTTTGTGGGTTTTAAATTTTTATTTTTCTGGTTTTTTGCAGCGCAGCCCGTTTGCACGGTGCTGCACTACGTTTAAACATTTTTATTTTAATTTTGCATGTGGGTACGTTGCCAGTGGCCACATATTTGGCCATTGGCATGCTTCCTGGAACATATGCAACCTTTGCTTGGAGCTGACAAGGCTCCATTGTGGTATTTGCAGAACGGTACTCAGTTGTCAACCGAGTACATTTCTGCAGCTAACACGGCTCCTACACAGACAGGTTTGTGCTGCCTGGATCGCAAATTTACCTCATTTGCATGCCTTCCGGCTGCAAGTGAGGTAATTTGCATATCACAGCCCGCTCCATGTAGGAGACGTGTTAGGAGCTCTCTTACATGCCCCTACAGGCTGTTCCTGGATCGCTCGTCGGACATGATGGCTGCATGGAGTCTTACTCTACTCTTAGATTCCGTGCAAGCCATCGTGAATCCGGCCCATTGTGTTCTACTATTCATTTGTTTATATACTACATACATATATATTTTGTGTATTTTTTGTGTTTTTATATATTTTTTATTGTTTTGTATGCTTATATATTATTTTTTATTTATTGTTAAATAGACTATAGATTGTTACGTTTACCAACAGTCAACTAAGTTGCCTGTGGCTTTATAATATAATTTATTTATTTGGATATATTATAAGCAGTATAGAATTCTTATGTTATATGGTGCATTTAGTGCAAGGGAAGGTTACCATGTATATATCTATCCCTATATATATATACCATTCCTAATGCTAAAAGGTTTCATTGGTAATGGCTATACAAATGTACAGCTAATGTTGTTCTACAGTTAATTTTCAGACAGTTTTATTGGCTTTATTTAGTGAAGCTAATTCAGCTTTATATTGATGTGATGCAGTAGTGACTACCTAATGAGTGATCAATTATGCTATAATGAGGTTCAATTTTGTTTAATTGATTTCAATTGAATTAATACGGAGTGTATATACAGCATGAAGTTTGAATGGTTTGATGAAATCTGAAGAAGCGTGCCCTGGCAGCATGTGAAAGTGCTTATTTATATGTAATAAATTTTGTTTTAGGTTTCATTTTGTGGTGGTCCTATCTTGTTTTTTCCTAATAAATAATAAATCGACTCTGTCTGAAATTCTAAACTCCTTTCCTGACAAAATAATAAATGGCAACAAAAAACTCAGTCTATTCCATATGAAACTCAGAAGCAGTGTAAATAAAATTCTAAAACTACAAGCATGGATAAAATATTATTACCCTGACATATTAGCAATAACAAAATCTTGGCTAAATCCTAATATCAGTAAGAAATACCCCCCCCACACACACACAAACCGTTTTAACATCCTTACAGCTGACAGACTAAAAAAAAAAGCAGAAGTAGCAATAATGTACCACAGTAGCATAAACCTGTCACATTTCCCATCTCCATACCTTCTTTCAGTAATGCTGAATCACTTCTAAATAACCTAAAACTAAATGCACTTAAAACAACTGTATGGTAGCTCTTTATATCCCACTTAGAGACATTATCAGCACACTTGAGAGCATCCTATCTTGACTATCTAGCAATGTACATGCAGAGATAATTATAATAAATGATGTCAATATTGACTGGTGAAGTCTCACCTCTGAGACAACTTCTAGTATACATCTATACAATTTCGTTCATCTCATCAGTGATTCAACCAGAATCAACCTGAAAAATACTAAAACTATCACCCTGGAGTGGTTATTAACAAGTCACCCTAACAATACAAGGTCCCAAGGCACCTTAGCAGGCACACAGTGGGCACATGCCCATATATGCTAAAACAGAATGCCATATTTCTCCAAGGGAACACACATATAAATTCTCTAGCAACATGAACAACTTTTTTAAAACAAGAAACATCTTTACTAAATTATCACTTATGACATAGGCAATCATACAATTATATAAATGAAAACAAACCATATTGACATAATTTTAGTTGCAAACATTATACATCACTTATAATCTACCCAATCCTTGTCAGTCAAACATTACATAAATTCATATCCTGCCTTCTTTTAAACCTCAGTCTTCCCCTGTACGTACCGTTTGCACAATTCTTATTTTTTCCTATGTAATGTGTTCCTACTCTTTTCTAAACATCCCAGTTCCATTTCTTTTATGTCTGTTACTATATTCACTACTAGAACAGTTGGTTTGGACTCTTTCTATTTTTTAGTAATTGCTTTTTCGGAAGCCACCATAATTAGACTCGGCAAGGCCTTACTACATCTAGGTAATTCTGAATCTGTATCATAGCTCAGAAAAATCATTTCCCCAAATGCATCAATTTGCTCACCCAGTATCGCTGATAAAATAGTCTGCAGGGAATTTTTAAAGTCTGCCAAATCATTACACTCCCAGAAAATATGTCCCCAATTTCCTCTTTCTTCCCCATTACACCTCCAACATTTGCTGTCTAACTGAGGAAAAATTCTCTGGAGTTTACTTTGGGTATAAAAATACCCATGTAAACATTTCCAAGCAAAAATCCTAAATCTTCTAGATTTTGTTGCACATTTGGGAGACGTACATATATTCCCCTATTGTTTCTTTGTGAAATGCTTATCCAGTCCCTCTTCCCAATCCTTTCTAGCCCCCTTTGATTGATTCTTATAGTTATCATGCAGTATTTTACATGCTCTACTAATTATTCATTTTCAATAGCAGCTTCTATTCTAGATTGTACTAGAAACTCTACTAGTGCTAGTCTTTTGTTTAGGATCCCTCTATTTCTTTCTCTTTGCCTATACTCTGATATCAATCCTTGATAGAGAAGGCAATCTCCTGCAGTCCAAATACATTTTTGGCATCTTCCAGTTCTATTACCTTTCCCTCTCTGGTTATTTGCTCCCAATACCTTAGTTTCTTTGCCAGTTTTCTCCAATAAGTTCCAGTCCCCTCCTGCCTATTGGCTGTATCTTTAATTGCAGTCATCACTAGTGGCAGAATCTCTTCTCAATTCCCCTGTTGGCTTAGTTTTTAGAATACTTTCTGCTACTTTATGAATATAATATTCTGTATGAGCACTGTTATTTTCCTTAAAGATTGCATCCAAAATCCCAGTCTCTCCTTGTTTCTTGAGCTTCCCCCTCCCTGTTTCATTATCATCCCTTTCCACTTTGAATTTTAGGTTTCTGCTTCTGCTACATACAAGAGCCTTAACTGTGCAGCTCTGAAATACCCTTTCAAATTGGGTAATCCCAATCCACCTTGTCCTACTGGAAAAATCATCTTACCCTACTTGACTCTTGCTGTCTTCCCCTCCCAGATAAAATCCTTCAGCTCTTTATTAAATTCTACACACTTCTCCTCTGGTTGATAAAAATATACTTGACCTGTGTACAAGACTAATGGGACTAAAAACATTGTAACTACTTGTATCTTACTATGCATGTTCATATAACAGAGGTTCAAATTTCTCAGTTTTTGTATTATCTTTTTAGTCTCTTCCCATATACCTTTAGCTGCCACACCAGAATCCTTTTTAATCCATACTCCTAATTACTTCATTTTATCACATCCCCATAAATACAGGTATTGCTGAACCAATTTGCGTGTGGGTATATAATTTACCGCTATTGCCTTTGTTTTGCCTTCATTAATTTGTTATCCTGAAAAGATATGAAACAATCTCAAAATGTTCCACAATGCTGAAATGTCTTTTTCGGGTTTTATCAGGTATAAAATAATATCATCTGCAAATACTGCCAGCTTTTCTGGACAACCATACTAATTATATCCTTGAATTTCTAAGTCCCTAATTTTCCTTTGCCAATGGGTCTAAACATATTCCAAATAAAGAGGAAACAGGAAAGAGGACACCCCTGTCTGGTTCCTCTGCTCAAACAGAAATGATCAGAGAGGAACACACCCACTTTAATTTTCTCCTCTGATCCCTCATATAGCCTCCTAATCAACCTTGTACTTTTATCAGGGAATGCAAATGCTTCCATTGCCCTGCTCATAAAGTCCCAATTTACTCGGTCAAATGCCTTCTCTGTATCAAGACCCACCAACAGCAGCGGTATTTTCTTACATTCTGCTTCCCTCTGGATCATCATTGTTCTGTTAATGTTGTCAAATGTTTGCCTCCCATCCACAAAAACCACACTGATCCATATCCATCAATATTGGCATCACTTTTGCCATTCTTTTAGCCATTATAGACATAATCACTTTATAATTATGTTTTATTATTTTAATGGGCCTGTATAAAGCTGGATATGATAGGATGGTTACCACCACCACTTTCTTCCAGGAGGTTGGTACTTCTCCTTCTCTTAAAATACTGTTAAACAAAACCTTCCAGATCTTAATTAAGTTTCCCCTCCTAGCTTCCACAGGAACACCATTTATTCCTGGGGACTTTCCTGTGGACTGGTTATATATCACCATTTTTATCTTATCTCCTCCTATCCTAACTGCTACAGAGCCTCATCTAACTCTAACCTTGGCATATTTAAATCTTCCATAAACATTTCCATTTGTACCTTTTCTTGATTACTATCTTTCTCTGCTTTATACGGACTTTCATAAAACTTCCAAACTATTTCTAATACCTCTACAGGACCTCTTGTTATCTTTCTTATTACAGGCTCCCTAAGCTTGGTGACGGACCTTTTTACTTTCTGTTGCCTAAGTCCTTGTGTTAAAAGTTTTTTGTGCTCTAGTTATCATCAAAAATAGTTTCTTAACAACAATCTTTCTAAACTCATGCATATTATCGAGGTAATCCCTTATTTTCTGTTTAGCAATCTGTAGCTGCTCCTCCTCTTGTTCCGTGGGATTCCCCCTATTCTGCAATACTTTAACATTTGTCAGTCCCTCTAATTAAGACTTGTTACTTCTTAACCATATCTCCCTTTCTTTTACTTCCACTCTATTTAAGTCCACTTTAATGTTATCCCACTCACTAGCTATATTTTCAGAAGAAATTTCTATCTTCACTAATAGCTCCTGAATAATTCCCATTACCCATTCCTTAAATTCCACTCTTTTTAACAGGTGGGAAAGCATCAGTGTCTCATTTACTTTATTACCCTATGTTTTTATTTTAGTTATTACTGGCACATGATCTGAAATAGCTACTGGGTGGATATCACTACTTTCAAATAAATGCACATGTTCCTGTAAAATGTAAATTATGTCTAGCCTAGCCCAATTTTTGTATCTTGGGATAATAAGTAAATTCACTCTGAACTCCTAGTTCAGATAGACAAGGAGAAAGTAACAGTAAGTATCCGCCATATCATGCATGTACTCAAATCTCTTAACAAAAGGTACTGTTATGACTATGTCATAGTTCATGTTGGTGTGAATGACTTCAGATGTACCTCTCTGGACTATATGAAGAGACATGATTGAGCTCGTTGAACATGTGTTCCAGGCAGGTATGTCCCTAGCCTTAAGCAGCATCCTACCGTCACCCAGAATAATACCTCAATACAAACAGAAAATGATTGACTTTAACAACTGGCTTAGTTTCTGGTGTCATTCCAAGGGGATCCAGTACCTGACAGCCTGGGAGGACATGACTGACCGACCACGATGCTGTGCCAGAGATGGCCTTCATTTGTCTACCCTGGGCTTTCAGCTTCTGGCAAAGGCTCTTGCCTCCCCCCACAGTGCTTTTTTTAGGGAACGTCATGAGCACAAAATTAACAACATGAAAAATTCTTATATTTAAAGGTCATGCTGCTAAACGCTGGGAGTCTTAGCATGAAACTCTACTCATTGCAAGCATTCCTTGCCCTGGAGGATGCTGACATTTGTGCAGTCACTGAAACCTGGTTCAAAGCTGTGGAGAGCATCCCAACTTTACCAGGTTACTCATCCTACCATACTTTCAGACCCCAAATGGAGGGCTACAAAGCCAAAGTAGGTGGAATTTCAATATTTATCAAAGACATACACACCTCCAGGCCGGTCAAATGGTATGGGGCACAGGAGACCCTCCAAGTGCAATTAACTGTTGACAAAACACCTATTCAAATCACAGCTAGCTACAAACCCCCAACCATAATTCAGGATGCCCACTCCACCTATCTGGACCTACTTGAATCCATCAAGATTCAACCCTCTGCACTGATCCTGGGTGACTAACTACCCAGCCATAGAGTGAAAGACCTATTGTAGCCCAAACATGAATGCTCAGAGATTCCTCGAATTCATCAATGCCAATGCATTGGATCAGCTGGTCGACACTCCTACGAGAGGTGAAAATATCTTGGACCTGGCCCTAACCAACATGAGTAGCCACTGTAGCACTCCTATACTGTCATCCTCCTTAGTAAGATCCGACCATAAGGTGATCACTTTTTTAGTAATCATTGCCCCTGAAACCCCCCACCCCCTTGTCAGGGTCAAATGAAAAAACTTTTTCAAAGCTAACTACAATCTCCTCAGAGCAGGTATAAGCAATTGCACAGCCACCGTCCCTTTAGTTGGAACTAGCACTAATGTTCAAACCTACACCAACAAACTATAGGAGCACCTACATAGCTGTATGGACTCAGCAGTATCTGACAGGACCAAATCATCCTCCTCAAGGAACAGTAAACCTGTCTGGTGGATAGCAGCAATAAACAAACTCTATAATAGAAGGGAAAAAAATGCTGTCCAGGCCAAGACGGAGCAGGTGCCAAGTTGGTAAAAATCTCTCATTTATCTGAACTAGCAAATAAGGTCACTGGTGAAATCTTCTAAGGCTAAGTTCGACTCCATATTGGCCACATCCAAGGACAATCACAAGGCCTTATTCACGTATGTCTGCAATCTCAAAGGCAACACCCAAATCTGTTCTGAACTGGTGGTCAATAACACCACATACACACATGCCATAAATATAGTCAACTTGCTGGTAGACCGGTTCAGTGAAAACTTCACCCCCCCATCCCCCCATCAGTAAAAACCAGGCCATCCCCAGCACCTGCTCCCCTTCCCTTCATCACCAGGGAGCAGGTACTTAATGCCCTCTCAAAGGCAAAAAATACAGTCTCCATGGGATCCGATAACATCTCTGATTGTTTCCCACATGAACTCAGGCATGAGCTCTCATCTCCAATAGACTCCCTAGTCAACGAAAGCCTGAGCAACAGATTCATCCCAGCTGAACGGAAGACAGCCACTGTCATCACTCTGCACAAAGGTGGAGCGTCCACTGATCCAGGCAATTACAGGCCCATCAGCCTGATCTGAAAGGCCATGGAATGCATTATCCATGGATCTTATAAACAAGAACATGGGCAACCTCCAAATGCTTGACCCCACACACACTGGTTTTGTCAAAGGGAGATCATGCCTGTTAAACTTGGTTGACTTCTTTGAAACAGTCACCCCAGCTATGGATGAAAGGAAGACCGTGCACGCCACCTACCTTGACCTAGCCAAAGCCTTTGACACTATTCCCCACTCAGGCATAATAGATAAACTCTCCCAGCTAGACATCAATCTGTATGTTACCACATGGGTAGCTAACTGGCTCACTGATGGAACCCACTCAGTCAAAGTAGGGGAAGCCACCTCTAGTAGTAGACCCATAACGAATAGTGTACCCCAAGGATCAGTCTTGGGGCCTCTACTGTTTGGGATATACTTTTCTGAGATGCAAGCCAAAACCAGTGGTCTGTGGCTGACCAAGTTTGCAGATGACTACAAGCTGGGCGCTATCTTAAATTCCATTAGTAATGCAAACATCCTCCAACAGGGCGTTACCCAAACTAATGACTGCTGCCAGAAGCATGGCCTCAAACTGAATACCAAGAAATGCATCATTATCCCCTTTGGGAAAAAATATCATTCCCACTAATTATCACATTAATAACAATGTACTAAGCATGCAATCAATCATGAGGGACTTGGGCACCTAGGTTGATAGCAACATGACTTTTAACCACTACATTGCCCCTGTTATACGGAAGGCTTTTTACATGGCCCACCTCATACATAAAGGTATTTTGTCCAGGAACAAGGAGGTCATAACATCGCTATACTCCTCCATTATCAGACCCATTATCGAGTAAAATGCCCCCTTCGGCATGTACCTTGCCAAGCACATGCAGCAGTTGGAGAGATCACAGAGGTTCCTGACCAGGAAAATCCAGGGTCTCAAACACCTATCCAATACAGATAAGCTAAAAGCCCTGTCCCTCTACTCAGTCTCATACAAACTGCTCAGAGGTGACCTGTGCCTGGTATTCAAGGCCATTTCAGACCCAGCCTTGGCAGAGTTGCTGCATATCCGTAATACAAACTCCACAAGTGCAACCCGCATGCAAGGCCTTAACCTAGTCTGTGACATTAATAGAACTTATTGGCGGGATAGATTTGTGTGCCAAAGACTCTGTCTGTGGAACAGACTCCCTCTCCATGTCAAGCAGAGTACCTCTACAGCCCTCTTTAAGAGGAACCTGGACTGGATGGGAAACAGAAAATAAACCCCTGGGATCCCACCTGTGTCCTTGCTAGACAGGGGAAACAGGTGCTGACTCTGAGGGAATACGGGCAAAATTCTTGGCTAGGCTTATAAGGGCCTCAGCACCAATAGCCTAGTATCATCCTATGAACCTATGAACTAGTACTGAATTCACATCTTCCATGCCAAATATTGTCATAAATTTCTTCGAAAATCTATCTTCCTTATATTTTCCCTTCTGCAGTCCCAAACACATTTTCCTGCTGCAAATCAAGTTCCAATGTCCCAGAATTTTCTTAACCTTGATTATAGCAGTTTTTGGTGGAATATAAATACATGCCAGTCTAATACTCCTCCCTTGACAGTAGCCCCTTAGTACTACAAATTTGCCATCTTTTATATCCTCTTCTAATCACTACTGGAGTTCCTCTTGCAAGTATTATTAATCCTCTTTTACTGTCTCTCAGGTATTCCGCTGAATAACCATCATGAAAACCTTTCTTTATCAAATTCACATGTTCAGTTCTTTCCAACTGTGTCTCTTACAGCATAGCTATTTGCACTCCAGTTATTAATACAGCTCACTACTCTTTCTGTTTTGTATTTATCTGCAAGACCACTGACATTTAAAGACATTGCAGAAAACATCACTGTTAAAAATGTATTATTCCCACCTTTTATGTGTAACAGTTTTTCATTAAATGTCCAGTTAAAGCTTTTGTGTTACATGCATACTCTGTTTGGCAGGGTGATCTTTTATACAGTTGTTTCTTGTCATATCCATTTGAGCCTTTGTCACATCTTACAAAAACTTTTGTTTTACTGCAAGCCCTCACACAAAAAAAAAAAACACATCCAATACCCCCCCCAAAAACCTATTAACTTAATACTAACACAAAAAACTATATACATCTTCAAATACTGAAGTTTTACCCTCATAACAGGAACAAGTTCTCGAAAGCTAACTTTGGGCTCCTAAAAACAGAGGTGGCTAACTTCATGGCACCCATGTAAATGGAGAATAGTTGTATTACTGCCGAATCATACATCAATTCACTGTACAAACACGTACACAAATACATGTCTCTCACCATAACCAATAGAACCAAGATGCTCTCCTCCAAAAAAAAGGAAGCCAATCTGGTAGTCCCCTGCCATAAACAAACTGTACAACAGGAGGAAGAAACTGATGCGGAATAAGGTGAAGTCCCAAGAATAAAAAAACTCCCTTATCAACCTCACCAAAAAGTTGAGATCCCTTATCAAATCCTCTAAAGCTAGCTATGAAAACAGAATTGTAGCAGCTAGTAAAGACAACCACAAGGCCTTCTATAGTTATGTAAAATATCTCCATGGCAACATATATTGATAATATACTGGGTGACAGATTCAGTGCCAACTTTACCCCCCCCCCCTTAAAGGACGAATCACAATACCAGTAAAGTGCCAGGCATCCAGTATTACTGCTGCACAGGTTAAAACAGCATTGTCCAAGGCCAAGAATACAGCTTCCATGGGACCTGACAATATCCCTGGCTGTGTTCTACATGAACTACAGGGTTAACTGACACCTCACCTGTGTGCCCTGTTCAATCACAGCCTCACCTCAGGCTTTGTCCCTACCGAACAGCACACTGCTAGTGTCACCCCTCTCCACAAAGGAGGAGAGGACTACAGACCCTGGGAACTATCACCCCATTAGCCTGATGAGTTTGATATGCAAAGCTATGGAACGCATCATCATCATGGTCCTAATAAACAAGGATAAAGGGAATCTCCAAACTCTGGATCCCACACAGTTTGGTTTTGTGAAGGGTAGATCATGCCTGCTCAACTTGGTCGACTTCTTTGAGTCAGTCATCAGAGTTGTGGATGAAGGCAAGGTAGTTCATACAGCCTACCTTGAGCTGGCCAAGGCCTTTGATACCATTCCCCATTCAGGCATCATAGAAAAACTCACTAAGCTAGGCATCAACCCCTATATCACTAAGTGGGTTGCAAACTGGCTCACAGATAAAACCCACAGTGTGAAAGTAGCGGACTCCAAGACAGTCTGCCGAACAGTCATGAGTGGAGTCCCACAGGGTGCGGACCTGTTTGGTATCTACTTCTCTGAAGTCCAGGCCAACACAAAGGGTTTCTGACTGACAAAGTTCACAGATGATTGCAAGTTGGGAGCTATTATTAACTCCCCAAGTGATGTTGACATCCTACAGAAAGGCCTCAATAAGACCAACGACTGGTGTCAGAACTATGGCCTTAGGCTCATTGCCAAAAAATGTGTCGTCATCCCCTTTGGAAAAACCCAGTTCCCATGAATTACCACATTGATGGCAGTCCACTGAACACAGAAGGCATTATAAGAGATCTGGGAACACAGGTTGACAGCAGCCTCTCTTTTGCAACATTGCCACTGTGGTCAGAAAACCCTTCACTGTGACACATTTCATTACTAAGGGTTTTGCATCCAGGAAGAAAGAGGTCATCGTCTCCCTCTACTCTTCCCTCATCAGGCCAGTCATCGAGTACAATGCCCCATTTGGCAGTACCTTACTAGACACTTGCAACAACTGGACAAGCTGCAAAAGTACCTCACAAAGAGGATCATACGCCTTAAACACTTGTCCTATATAGACAGAATCAAAAAACTCCAACTATTCTCTGACTCATATCGCCTACTTAGAGGAGATCTCTGCTCGACATACAAAGCCATGCCTGATCCAGCTCTGTTAGAAATGCTACATCTATAGAAATCCCAATCCCTCTGCACCACATACTCCAGTAACCTCAACCTCATTACCACAATCAACAGAACATGCTGGAGGGATAGGTTCATAACCCAGAGACTGCCCTTGCTATGCAGTAGACTTCATAAACATGTCAAACAGAGCACCTCACTGGCCCTCTTCAACAGAAACCTTGACGAGAGGATGGGAAATAGAAAATTCATCCCAGGGATCCCTCCAGTGGCTCTACTCGACAGAGGCACTGGGAACTAAGGTCAGGTGGTACGATGTCAGGGAACTCCTATGGGCTAGGTTTCTAAAGGCTCCAGGGCCATTAGCCTAGTACACACCTATGAACCTAAGTATCCCATACTGACAGCCACACTCACAAACTTGAGTTAACCAAAAAAGAGTTATCCATGCTAAGACACATGGTACAGTGTGTACTTCTACTAACTGCTGTCTGTTTTTCTCTCATCTCTATAGCTCTCCCAGCTGGGAAAACAACTGCATGCTTTCAGAAAACATCATCTCCTAGCCATTTCTCTTTATCATATTGCCTTCATGGAGACCTGAGGACCAGATACAGGGTTGCTACTAAGCATACATTTATTTGCTAGAAGAAACTTTATAATATTCAATGTTCTTTCTCTTTTTCATTCACTTGATTTCTCTTAAAACTTGTTACTATATCAAGTTAAGGGTCTTAATCCAGCCATTCCTCTATGCAAGAATGAAAAAAGTACATCAATTTTTCTTTTGTCATGCTGTTTTAACCATACTATTTTTTCACACTGCAATGCCTATATTTCTTAAAACTGAACAAGGAGAAAGACAGAAGATAAGAGAAAGGAAAAATAGACAGGTGCACCTGTTCATATTAGTATCCATCCCCATTACACTTAAAAATAACTGAGAAAAGTTTACTTTATAGCATGCAAAAAAATCAAGCACTACAAAAATATTACTATGTGAAAAAAGTTGTGTTACTTAACAGTTAGCTTTCTCTCTCCTCTTCCCCTCTCATTTTTCTGAACATTAATGACAAAGTAGGGCATATGCTTTAGACTCCCTTACAAGTTTAACCAAGTCCAAAAAAAAGTCCAATATTTCCAGATTTTCTTTTTCTGTCATGTTTTACAAATATAATACTGCTTTGTAATCCCATGTGTTAATTTCCAAGTTACTCATTTTATTCCTATTCATCTCCATCTCCAAAATCCTATATCTGCTTCATTTCTAACATACTCTCAATTCTTCAAGTCAACACTTCTGCTTTTCCCTTCTCAAACATTTTCTATTGTAACACTGGAAAAGGTTTCACTAGCACAGTCTCTCTGATCTTTATTACCAGAAGAACAAGAGGCAGAATCTCTTTCAGTTTCACAGCTCACTTTTTGTTGGACAAATTTTTGTCTTTCCTCCTTTGCATGTACTGCATCAAAAATGATTCTGTCCCTCCAGGAGATAATATTTTGAAAATAGCTGGGTATAACAGTTTGAAGCCTGCTTCTCGACATTCCCCAAATAGTGGAATAAATTTGCTCTTCTGCCTGGTGTACAGTGAGTACTCATTCTCTACAAACTCTCTGCTGTCTCCCACTTTTATTACTTTGTCCTTCTGCTAGAGTTTTGTTAGAAAAAACTCCTTCTGTGGTAGGATTGCATCTTTACTATTAAAGGTCTAGGCTGCTTTCTCATAGCCAGGTTTGGAGCAAACACACAATGTGCCCTTTCAGTTAACAACTCATACTGTGGAATACCAGTCCAGTTGCTTATTTGTGCTTTCATAAAATGATTAGGTTTGTTCCTTCCAGCTTTTCTGGTACAGTAGAAAATATCTGCTTTTTGGGTTCAAGTGCCTAGACAGTGAGACATTTCCCTGTGATACATTTGACTGGGGACACATGGCTGAAGTGACAGTCAGCTGCAGAGAAAGATGTCTGTTTGCAAATTCCCTGTGGGCAAACAGAAGCACCCACTGCCATGCTCACAACGTTAATAGCCAAATGCATGGCAACAGAAGAAGTAATGAGTGTTGTGTTCAGTGTACAGTACATACTTGCATATCTAAGACATGCAGAAGTGTGCTACAGCATGGAGTAAATCCTGCAGGCTACTGTAGTCACATTTATGCTCCAGTATGCATTTTAGGTAATGTTCCCTAGACACTGTGAAGGGGGTAATGGTCCACACACACTGATTATAAAGGCACTGCCCATTGTGCACTCCATTTTTACTGCCACTGACATACCCTCTGGCCAGCCTGCTGTTGATGCCTGCTACATTGCCTGTTGTCTCATGTTCCCTCCAGAACATGGACATTGTTTTCCCCCTGTGCATTTGGTTATTGAAGTTGTGGGCATGGCAGCACATTCTTCTCTTTGACCACAGGGAATTTGCAAACAGCCATATTTTTCTGCAGCTGACTGTCACTTCAACCATGTGTCCCCAGTCAAATGTACCACAAGGAAATGTCTCGCTGCCTAGGAGCCTGAACCCCTGTTTTTTCCCAAATGCTCTGCCCTCTAATTCTATTATTTTTTGAAACATCTTTTCTTGAGCAGTCTCATATTCAGCCAGCCTTTTCTTCATTTTGAACTCTGACTTTTGCAGTTTGACCACCTCATCTGAATATCTGTTTAAAGCTTCTTCCATTTTTCCAGCCTTTTGTTATTTAAGTTGCTAGAGTCTGCATATCCTCCCTGCAGTCACGTGGGTTTCCTCCGATATCCCAAAGACATGCAGTAGGTGGACTGAGCACTCTAAATTGGCCATAGGTGAGTGTGTGAGCTAGTGTGTGGTGCAAATGAATTACAGCTGCAGGGCTAGGCACCTGGTGGTGTAAACCTTGGTTCAAGATGATTGTCACTGTAGAAGTGACACCCCAAACCCATGTTCAAAATGGCAAAAGGGGTTGAGGATGGATACTCCATCAGTATTTTGTTTATGTCAATCAGGTCTGTGTGCAGTTGTCTTACATTTTCCTCTAGGTTACTGGAAGTGACATCTGGAGCTTGAATGCTTTTTGCTGAACAGCTGCAGTATTCATCCCAGTCAGTGTTATTTTCTCACCTGTTGTAGATGATTTTCTTTCAGGTCCCCTGTACTTCTTTTTTTCCTGGCATCCAGGCAATACACTTATTAGCCACTTATTGAAATTTACCCAGAAATACAAATCCACTGGCTTTCTCTGCTGAGTTTCTGTTTTACATTGGGAGAGCTAGAATTAAGCTGTTACTCAATGTGCAGCCATCTTGGAAGACTGCAATATGAACGACTTTGATTCAGAACCATACATACCTCTAAACTGTTCAGATTTTTGCCTCATATTTTTTGTTTGTTCCTCATAAAATGTGTGTTTTTTGGCTAATCAATGGGATGATATGAGGACTGAAGTCACCAAATGACAGCATATGCTTTAGTTTCAGACTTGAATCTTTCAAAAAATGTATGACAATACAAACCTTGTTACTCTTGCAAATTTCTCCATTTATAAGGGCATTACTCACAATCTGTTCTTATTTTTGGGTCTTTGTCCCCCCTCATTTTGTCAGGCTTTGTCCAGATTTCTTGCACTAAGAGGTTGAAAGGTATGTCCAGACCTATTTAACACCTCACTACAATCCCATAACTGGAACATCCTAAAATTCTGGACACTAGATTACGCTGCTATTTTAATAAGGTATTTATGGAACTACTACACAGCATAGCCCCCCTTGGGATGAAAAGAGTACACAACAACCATGCTCCCTGGCTCACTCCTACCAACCAGGAAATTGAGGAGATAAAACCTGGAAGGCGTGGCTCAATAACAAAACAAACTTCAAGGATATAAATACATAAGATATAAATACATAAGAAATAAACAAAAATGCCAGATCAAACTTAACAAAAAACGTATTACTCCAATTTGCAGAATAGAAGCTACAAAAAACTGCAAACAATTCTGGGGCATCAAAACTAAAATACTATACCCTGGCTAAAATGTATAACCAAACCCGACAACACTGCACACCTGAATAAACAGCAAACACTTTCAATGATTTCTACCAGCACTAAACTACTTCACAACTAAACTCAAAACAAAGCAACCTCTTCAAATACCTGACCATCCCACTGTCTCTCACTTCCCAAGCCCACTAATACTCATTATTTTTCCCTTCAATCTATCACAATAATCAAGAAATACAGCAAACAAAGTACACCTGCCATCAGATGGAATTTCTGGTGATTTCCTAAAGATAGTAGCCAGCCCAATACCTTTCCCATATCCATTTTCATAAATAGGTCATTTCAGAAATCACATGTCCCAGCCTTATGGAAAAAATCTCACATTATCCCACTTTATAAGGGAGACAACTCCAATGATATACCCAACTTTAGACCCACTGCTATTCCCTATCCCCACTTTCAAAAATCCTTGAAAAATGCAGTCATAATCAATTAATGCTTCATTTACAAATGAATAACCTTCTTATTACCACACAACATGGTTTCAGACCAGGGCACAGCACGACCACAGCTCTGCTAAACTTCACCTAAACATAATTAACCTAGAAAGAGAAACACACCTGGAGTACAGAGAGTTATTTTGGCAATTTAGTTTAAACACACACACAACAAATCTGGTTTGCAAAAATACTTTCAATTAACCCAGTTTTAAAAATGACCGTGGCCAAATTATGAAATTTTTACCATGAATGTATGGGATATAAACTATTATGGTTTTATTTTAACTGTGACTGAAATGTTACTGATATACAAAATTTAGAGTTTCTAGGGGATAATGGTTTATCAACTTATTCATCTATCCAAAACCTTATTTTTAACAAATATTTGTGATGTACTTAATTGAACTATTTTTTAAGTTCGAATTGATTATGTTACATAATAAATTGTTTGCTTATTTAAATGGTATGGTGGTGGGTGGTGCTTCAGTTATGAAAAAGTCTATGTTAAATATACTCTAGCTCAACCATTACTAAAATAAGGTCAATTTTACGGCACAGCCTGCATGTGTTTTACTTGGTATTTCTGAATCTATCCAAAGCTTCTGATGCAGTTTCCCAAAGCTTACCACTACAACAACTCTCTTCACCTGGCCTATCAACAAACTGGTTCTCCAGCTACATTTCCAATAGACTCCAGTTTGTTAAACGATTAACTCTTACTCATCCTTCTTACCCATCAAAACAGGTCTTCGCAAGGATCCATACTGGGGCCACTGCTTTTCAACATATTTACCAAAAACCTACACTCCACCAAATGTCATGCATCCCTCATACAATATGCAGGTGACCATACATTAGTCTGTTTTGCCAGTAACCCGACTGCTCTACAATACATCATTCAAGACTCCTTTTCATCAGCTAAAAGCTGACTCAACAATTCCCTGCTTCTACTCAATAAAAAAAACTGCTATTATTCTTCCCCAAACCCCATACACACCTCAAACAAAATTTCTCAATTACAGTCTCTGATTACACCCCTATAGAAGTCACTTTTCCATACAAAGCTACTAAGCATGACAATTGATAACTTGTCACATATGCAAGTCAAATTTCAGGTTATCAAAAAAAAAATCAAAATAAATTAGGGACACTCCATAGAACAAAAAAAAAACTGCTTAACTAAATAACCTAGGAAACTTCTGGACTTTACACTCCTACTCCCCACTTTACTATATGGCTCCCCAGTACTGCTTAACCTTCAAACTTCCATCCAAAATAAACTAAATCAGTGCTACAACAAAATAGCAAAATTTGCCACTAACTCATCAAACAGAGCCCATCACTGCTTAGCCCTAAAACATCTTGATTGGCTTAAATTACAACAAACTACTCCTAATCCACAAATTCATATACAAACCAGAACAGAGCAAAGCCCTAGTAAACGTATTACATACATACACCCCTTCTAGGCCACTTTGATCTGAAAACAAAATGCTCCTCACTAACTACAAACCACATCTGTCAGCAGGAAACTCAATTCCAGGTATGTAGCCCATTCCTGAAACTCTATTCCCTTACCCCTTAAACATGCTGACAACTTTTCCAATTTTAAGACCTATCTAAAAAATATCTATCTTACACCTGGGCCTGGACTTGCATAACCCTCAAAACAGATGCATGACCTCTAGCTCACTATAACTATGCCTTCCCCCACTCTTATTTCACTAACACCTCCATATTTTACCAGGTAGTAATGGCCTAACATCAAAAGAAGCTCTCACTTTAATGATACCATACTACTAATATAAACTCTTCTACCTCTTCATTCAATACTTTCGTTTTCCTCTCTAATGTCCATCCATAACATCCTCATCTCTACAATAACTCTCTCTCCTTGTCCTTATTCTTCCCGCCTGCTACTCCTCTCATTCTATTACTTTGTCTATTTTTGCAGCAGAATACACTATTTCTCACCTCCATATATTATTAGAAATATAGTCATGTCATCATAATGTCATATATAAAACAGGCGACAAAGAATATAGGCAAGTCCAGTGTGGCTAGCTCTGCCACTAGTATTGTACATCTCGGGGTTTGCTTTTCCCTCCCTTGGATGAGTTTTTTCCCCAGTAAAGAGAGAAACAGCACTACAAAATACTTACTGGTGGAAAAAAAAACATCAGGTGATATAGTACATTACAACTTTGCCACAAAAACAAGAGGTCTGGGAGTCCCTGACTTTCAGACATATACTGCAAAGCATAACATTAGAAGAGATACTGGACCCAAAACATCAACTTGGATGGAAAGTCATCTAAATACAATGACTGGGAGGGATCAGAGAGATATATAATTTATTAATGAAAGTGACTTAGACAGGAAAAAGGGCAGACATCATTTGTGGTAGAGCTAATACAACTGATTAAAAAAAAAGCCCACTGAAAGAGACAAACTCATTGATTTGGTTGAATGAGTTGGCTCCATTAGAAGGATTGCAAGAACAAGGACTGCAACCAACAAACATTTAGAGATGTCTTAAGGTTTGTAGGGGATTAATGTACTGAGTTGAGTTAATGA
This sequence comes from Protopterus annectens, assembly GCF_019279795.1. Taxonomy (NCBI): domain Eukaryota; kingdom Metazoa; phylum Chordata; order Ceratodontiformes; family Protopteridae; genus Protopterus; species Protopterus annectens. The sequence continues at coordinate 289,181,029 of NC_056727.1, read as the reverse complement.
TAGGAGAAACATAATGACTTGGGTAGAATACAAACAGTGGGCAAAGACTATGATATGAAAAGAGAATTGCACAGTAAGTTAACAAATAAGATGAAGGCTTTGTTTGATGCTATACAAAACCCAAATACATGAATGGCTGAATATGTTATTTGATGAATTGAAAGCAGGCAAGAACATCAGGATAAAAAGGGAAGTCCTAAAATTATTAACAGAAGTCAAAAGAAGAAGGTGGCAGAAAGACAAGTTTATAATTATTTGGCAGGATGAGTTTAGTAATACAATTACTCATGGTGATAGGAAGCTTATCCTAACTACCCCAATAGGCTACAAAAGTAAAGAAATTTAGATTTTATTGGTTGGAAATGCCTCTAAGCATTTTTAGACTCCTGTAGGATTCTGTAGAATGTATCAGTTTGAGATGTGGTAAAACAGTTTAATAGGAAGTACAGAACGTTCAACTGGGCAAGTAACAGTAGATGTTCGAAATTCACAATGCCCGAGTGGCATATGAATTCTGTGCCTGCACAAGCCCACACTGGTAGTTTCCAGAGCTTAGACTTCCCTCATCTGGACTCACTGTAAGAGGGGCTCGGCTAAGACCCTCCCATCAGGCGAAGCACAACCCTGTCACAAAAAGTCTTTCAGGATTTCAATGCAAAGTAGGAAGAACTAAGAAGGACCAGAAGCAAGAACCGTGTGAAACCAACCAATTCTCAGCCAAAAAAACACCAACATAAATAAAGCCAACCAACAACACAACAAGGATAGATGCGGGGGGGGGGGGTGCAGGTGCTGCCACTGATGCAGTGTGAAATTTGTACAAATACTGTTACAGGAAAGTAGGACTTACTGCAGCTGTACTACATTCATCACTCACACTGCCTCAGCGGCATATGGGTAGATTGCCAAAGCTTACACTACCCTGGAGGAGGAAGGATAAGAATCCATTAGCCCCAGCAGAATGGTCCTCATACACCCTGCACTGGAACTTCATAAAGAATACAGTTTGTAGTGTTCTGCACAAGTATAAATAGAGCACCCGGCAGCTGCCTCTAGAATTCTTCAAATCCACTCTTCCAATATACTACATAAGAGGAAAAGGCTCTGGTGGAATGTGCCTTAATCTTGCATGAAGCAGACTTACCAGGGTGGGAGTAACAAAAAACAGTAGCAGAGGACAACCAGTGCGCAACCATTTGCTTATAGAGGCAGTTTGATCCTTCTTAGCCTCAAAACAAGAAACAAACCGTTGTTCAGCTTTCCTGAAGCACTTAGTTCTGTCAAGGCAGTATCTGAGCTACCTGTGTACATCCAATGTATGCAGAATTTTCTCACCCTTGTTTTCATGTTCTGGAAAGAAAACTGGCAGACGGATGACTTAATTCAGGGTAAATTCAAAAACTATTTTTGGCATGAAATATGGATTATTACATAAAACAGCCCTGTCTTGGTGGAAAATCAGATGAGGTTGGTCCACCATGAGTACTTCAACTCAGAAACACACCTTGCAAATGTCAGAGTAATAAGCAAAACAATTTTCCAAGTGACAAACTTTAAATCAGCCTGAAAAGCAAGTTTAAAAGGAGATGAGATCAATTTTTCAAGAACAAAGTTGAGATCCAAAGAGGAGGAATTTGCTTTTGAGTGTTTCTCAAGTGCAACACTCCTTTCATAAATGTTTGACCACAAAGAGAATAAGAAGAGTGGAATCCATGGGCAGACAAGCTGAGATGTCCGAAAGATACACCCTGACAGATGTAAAAGATATAACATCATTGAATAATTTACACAAATATTTTAAAACAGAGAGGAAGACAACATACCCTCACTTATCAGATAGGCACCACCTAGAACACCTCTTCCACTTGTAAACATAACATTTTCTAGCTGCAGGTTTTCTTGCCTCCTTCAGTACCTGCTGTACATCCTCATAGAACAAGTGCCTAAAGGGTATCAAGATAGAATCATCCAAGCTGACAGTTGCAATTGGTTTTAGTTGAGGTGCACCAGTCACACTGACATGGTGTGACCAGATCCAGAGTATGAGGAAGCTTGGGGGTAATTGCCCTTGATCAATTATATTAAAAGGGAGAACCAGTTTTTCCTGGACCAAAAGGGAGTCACCACAATGATCTTTGGTAATTCTTTCTGACTGTTCAGAAGTACCTTTGAGTATTAGGGGAAAGGGTGGAAATGCATAAAGGGATATTCATGTCCAAGGGAATAAGAATGCATCTGTCCTCCAAGCATGGCAGCAAGGATGTCTCAAACAGAATTTTTTCACCTGTTTTGAAAGGAGGCAACCCGATCTACTTGAGAAGTTTTCCACATCTGGATCAAATCCTCAAGTTGTCTGTCCTGGTTTCCACTTGCACAGGGCCATCTGGGATTTGTTTAGTCTGTCCGCACTATGTTTTGCTATGATGGAATGTATGAGGCCTGAAGTATCAGAGAATATAAGGCTAGCTCCCAGTGGGTAAACATGATATGACTTTGTACCTCACTGTTTGTTCAGGTACCACATGATTGTGATGTTGTCCATAACCTTGGGAGGGTGGCCTAATGGTTAAGGTGTTTGCCTTATAAACACAAGGTGCAGAGTTTGAGTCTCACAAGGGATAATTGGCTACGTTTAAAATATCTCGCAAGGTCAGTTAGCCTGGTACTAATCTATGAGCCTATCTATGAACCTATGACCAGGAGGGAAAAAGTGGTGAAGAACTTTTAATGTCCAAATCACTGCTCACATTTCTTTGACATTTATGTGCTTTGTAGCATCTGAAGGACCCCATTAGCCTTGTCCTTGCTCCCCATGCAAAATCCAGCAAGTCCATCCGAACTGACTGAACTGGAATCTACATGGAGAAAGACAGGCCTGAAATGAGAGGCAACTGATCCCTCCACCACTACAATTCTTATTTCACAAATTCCAGCACTGGTACCTGGAATTCTAAGGGGTGCAGGTGCTTGGTCCCACAATTTAAGAACCACTGAATCTTTCTAATGTGGAGTCTGGCCAGTGGTATCATATGGATCACTGATTTTATGAAACCTAGATTTTTGAGAAACTCTCTCATGCAGGCAGCTTCTTGGAGAGAGAAATACCTGAAAATGTTTTGAAAAGTAAGAATTTGCCTTCTGGTACAAAGGGCATTCTTTTTACTGTGTCTATCATGCACCCTAGGACAACAATTCTTAGCAAGGATAAGAGACGCGACTTTTGTAGATTCAACTTGAAGTTGGAAGCAATTGGAATGCAATAACCATCTTTCAGATCTAAAGTTACCATAAAACAGTTTAGAAGAAGGGGTAGGACCGTCTGCAGGGTGAGCATTTTTAATTTAGGTTCTTTCAGAAAGGTGTTTAGGTAAGAGAAATCTAACACTGGTCTCTACAATAACTCCTTTTGGGGTACCAAAAAGATTCTGGAGTAAAATCCTTTTCCTTTTGTGGTGCAAGAACCGGATCTATAACTCATGCTTCCAACATGAGAAGAACTACTAAATAGAATGGATGTGTCTGCTCTGGCAGGTACGGGGTGATTTCCCTGAAGGAAGAAGGAAATTCTGTCCACTCCCAATGGTATCTGCTCTGAATTATTCTCAGCACCCATTTGTCTGAGACTATATGAAGCCAGGCTGCTGGGTTGAACAAATGCCTGGGGAAAGGACAGAGAGTAAAAGGGATGGGATGAGCTGAATTTCAGCGCAGTAATTGTTTAGCAGTGGAATAGACTTTTTGGGAAAGAAACCTCTTATTTGGCTGGGAAGCATTATACTCCTGCCATTTCCTATTGGTACCCTGAGACTCTTGTTAGGTTGGGATTTCTGTTTATTCTGTCTTTTGAAGTTGGACACCTTGTTAGAGGAGAACCTGGGAAAAGGAAACATTCAAGATACCCCATGCATGAAGTTCCCTCTATCATTCCACAGTTGAAGAATCTGGATGGCAGCAGGACCAAACACAAACTCAGAACTTTAAAAAAGCATTCAAAATCTCCTTTTTAATTCCTTAGAAAAATAATGGTTATGTAACCAAGCACACCTTCCCAAAACAACAATAGCATCTGCATTTCTAGAAATTGTGCCTGCACCTTCCAAGACACTCCTGAAAGCATGTTTTGAAACCAGGGTGACAATAGAAACACTCTTATTCATATAACACTTGTGTTCAGCAGGCAATGATGCAACAAATTCATCTAAACTTTAAGCACATCACAAACTGAACTCCCACATAAAGCCAAGATCATTTAAAATTATAGAGAGAAAATTAGTACACTGAGACAATGTTTTCCCCAAGAGATTCTAACAACTTGGCAATTTTACCTAGGAGTGTAAGTTAGAAGAAGACAATGCCTTCTAGTTACAGTTGGCAGCTACTAAAGTAGCAAAATTGATTTGATTTGATATTGATTTAACATTTTTTGACCGGGAAAGTCCAACTAGGACAGAGCTTATTTTCAGCTGATGCCTGGGGAGATATGCTCCAGACCTATGTCTTTGGAATGTGGAAGGAAAACAGAGAACCCGGAGGAAACTCATGCAAGGCACCCCTGCTGAGAATCGAACAGGAGAACCTCTTGCTGTGAGGCAACAACGTTAACCTCTGCACCACCCTAAAATGAGCTGCAAGATCAGAATACACCTTGTAGTTACTCATAGCCTTTTTAGGAACTAGTTCACTAGCCAAAAGCTTTTTACATGCAGTTTTACAGACATCTTTTAAGGCCGGTAATGGGGGGGGGGCAGCCAAAACATTTGGAATCTCATCCTCAGTAAGATTACAAACTCTGCCAATCTCTGGTGTAGATCCAGATTGCTTCCAGTCAAATACATCTCCAAACCTAGCTAACATCTGTGGAAAGGTGAACACCTGCTTGGGTTTTTGAACCTATTCACCTTCCGAAGAATCACACTGGATGGACTCAAGAGTGTTCACTACTGTCTGCATCAGAGTCCCCATCAAAATCTGTGGCCACAGACTACTCTCTAGAGAAAGCAGCCCCATAGTCATTCTGAATAGAAGCACAGGCTCTGAGATTAGCCAACTGTAAAACACTCTTATCTAAGGATACCATATTAACCCAACACATAGTAATAACCTGATTATCTTCGTTGTGGTGAATTTTTTTTCTACTGTGAAGTACTCTAGTGGACAAAACATCTGGGGACAGAGTATTATGTTTGGCAAGGAGTCTTCTACCCTGGACTTCTTCTGTACCTAAAGGGTTTGGTTCTCCCATACCAGAGTCAGGTACTGGAACAGCCCAAGAGGATGTGTCTGAACCCCCACACTAAAGAGGGCTGTAGGTTCACACCAAAATGTGACAGAGAAAAAGGTAAGGGGTCTGTGGGCCACCTTAAGGCAACAATAGATCTTTTTTTTTTTAAGGTGCAATTGGATTTGAAATGGGCGGGGCGGGCAAGTAAGTCAAACCGGGATCCATCAAGTTAGGGGAAGAACATCAGCCAGAGTAACACTGATGCTAATAAGGATTACAAAGAGCAGCAATAATAGAAAAGATAAACTATGTCCCCACAGAGCAAATAGGGCTACACTGCTGTAGTGCTCCTTGCAGGAAGGGTAATTTGCAGCGAGCAGTATACTACAGTTTGAATTGATGAATTTCTTTTAAACTAAAACCTGCGCACCGTAGCACTCCATGCAGGCAGGGAATAAACTGTAGCAATTGTTTGCTACAGTTTAAAAGAAGAATTATTTTTTAATAAAATCTGTTGGGAGTGTTGGGGGCAGGGCACAGAAATGGTACCTGAATGGATGGGGTGGGGGGTTGTCATGCATCTGGCCACCTGTTAGTGTGCCAGCAGAAGGAACAGCTTTTTTTTTCTCTTCAATGGAAGAGCTGGGGGGGGGGGGGCAAAGATCTAACTGTAATAAACCAATAGCTTACAATGTAGCAGGCGGCTTATTACAGTAAAGTGTTTTTTTTTTTTTTGCTCTTCACTTATTGGTGCTGGCACAGGCCACCAGCTATGCATCTGCCCAGCAGGCAAAACTACTAAATGCAAGGTTCCTTAACTTCAAAAGGCAAGAGTGTTTGCTAAATGCACACCTGGCCAGAGAACACAAGGTCAGTAAACCTACTCCACTTTTCTAATAAACTAAATTCAGGATGTTCTCACAGCTCAGTCAGCATACAGAAAGAGAGGAACAGGTTTAACCAACTAATTGTACTCTGCTTTCAGAGCTCAGTCTAGATCTAACTAGCAGAAGAAGGTTTCAAAACTGACTGGAAGTGCTGCAGTTAATGCAGGTCCTGCAGGCACACTAATGAGAACTCACAAAAATGAGAAAGGTACTACTTAGGGGCAGCAATTCTGATGATTTCACTGAAACTGGATTCTTACTCACTTCCACACAAAGACTTTAGAAAGAGGTTAATTAGCAGCTTGTATTCTGAACCATCTTGGTTATACTGTCAATTATTATGGAAAAGATGTCATCATGGCTAATTACCTTCAATACTGTTATGACTGCTAAGGAAATTCCATAGGGTGTTGGTATAATGACTAAGATGCTTTCCTTACAAACACAAGGTACAAAGTTAGACATTCAAAGTAAATAAACTGAACACTGCATAGCAGAATCCAATCTATAAATCTACGGCAACAAATCTGCACCACACAGATGATAACTCAGTAACTGCATACTGTGTCATGAAACATATACCTGAATGTTTCATGTTATTCTTACCTTTAAATGATAAAGAATAATGCCTGTACTTAGAAGATCATCATCAATGCCAATTAAATGAGGTAGCTCAGAGTCCAGAATAACTCCAATTCCTTCCTTTCGGAGTGCTAGAGTCTGTTCCTGTAAAAAAAAAAAAGAAAATGGGCAAAGCTGTCATAATCCCAAAGCAGTATTTACAGATCACTACAGTAGTTCACAAACCATTCTCAGAATCTACAAAATATCATTGTATCTCCTTATTCAGTTATCAACAAAATTGCAGCTACATTAAAAGACCACAAATAGCATGTGTATCAAAACTGAAGTGCTGACCCATACTCTCATGGCCTCCCAACAGTAACCTCCATTTGTTTATGTTCCAAAGCATTGCCATATTCTTAAGACTGGAAGGCAATTGTACCAAAGGGGAGGAAGTCCTGGAATGTCTTTATGGCTGTGAAGGATGGCCCTCATCTCTAGAATACTTATGTACAGACTGCCCTTTTGAGTTGACCATGTACCTCTCCTTCCTGAGATTAGAGTCATCCATGGTCACTGACACTATGGTGTTTAGATCTTGGAAGTGTCTGCTCAGAAATAAGTTTAATTCAACAGTCTACCGAAAGAGATGTCCCTTGTACTTGTTGAATATACTGACTGGAGTATCTAGGGGGTCTTCAAGCTGACCCCACTTTACCTTGAGTATCCTCATAAAATACTGAAGTGGACCACCAAGAAGATTGGGGACGTCATGAGCCCCAGTGCTTGAGCAGAGAGCTGAAAAAACTGTACAGTTTTGTATTCTTTGCAGAACTCTGGTTTTGATAAGCCAAATGTTGTCCATGTGTAGGAAAGCTTGGCAAGCCAGAGTGCTCAGAAGTACTCTATGAAGGTAATTCACTGGAGTGGGCATCAGCTGAGACTTGGTGAGATTCAGTGTTATTTCAAAGGACAGGAAATGTTTAAAATGCACATCCCAGTGGACTTCATATTTTGGGGGATGAAAGAAACCAGTCATCCAAGTAAGGAAAAACTGTAGGACATTGGAAGTCAAAAGTCTGTATGACTACTGATATGCACTTTCTGAACATTTTGGGAGCTGTGGTGATACCATCATTAGGCAGTGTTTTGAACTTAAAATGCCTGGCTCCTATTCAGAAACAAAGGAACCTCCTGGATTCATTGGCAATGTTTATATGCAAGTATGCATCTCCAAGGTCTAAATAGGACATCCTGTCCCCTATGGACAAATAATGAAGGATGGAATGCTCCGTGACCAGTCAAAATAGCTCTTTGGCGATGTACTCAGATGCCGCAGTGGCACAGCGGTTAATACTGTTGCCTCACAGCCAGAGGTTCTCTGGTTCGATTCTTGGCTGGGGTGCCTTCTGTGTGGAGTCTGCATGTCCTCCCTGCATTCGTGCGGGTTTCCTGCAGGTGCTCCAGTTTCCTCCCACGTTACAAAGTCATGCATCTGGAGCATTTCTCCCCTGCAATTGGCTAGTTCCATGTCGGACTTTCCTGGTAAAGAAATGTTAAATAGATAAAATAAATACTGGTTCAGGCCATTCAAGTTGAGTATAGGCCCAATATTTTTCATGTTTTCTAGAGCTAAAAAAGAAACTCGGGTAAAAGCAATGCCTTTTCTGATTGGTTGGCGGCTCTTTCATGACATTTTTTTTTTTTGTAGTAGGCTCTGGACCTCAAAGTTTGACACAGTTCTTCAACAATTAGAGACATTAGGGAAGGGTAAGAGAGAGTAGTCTCAGGGGACAGGGAAGGGAATAAACCAACAACACTGGGTCACTTCTCCTCTCACATATGATAAGCATCCATGCTGACCACATGGAAGAACAGATGACCACCACCTGCCTCTAGAGGGGAGCAGATGAGCAAGATCACAGAAGTGACCTCTGGAAAGAAGACTGCAGGATCACTGGTTATTCTCCTGAAACCCAGCTCTGCCGGGAGTGTAACCATTCTAAATGCTACTACATCTTCTATGGCTCTTCTCAAATTCTCTCAAGTTGTTTTGCTGGAGGCACAAGAGCTATAATTAATATGAATTCTATACTGGTGTACAAAATGGACACTATGAAGGCTACAAATTCAACCCAGCCTTATTAATAGTACTATCCATGCACTACAGCAATGATTATAAGAGTAAGGTTCAATCAAATGGAGAGAGGCATTTTACAGGGAAGTCTACACCTGCCACCCTAACTCAATGATGCACCACACTATCAGCCATTCAGATGGTCTGGTTATCTACAACATAGGAAGTTGCTAGCTGAGACTGTAGCTTGGTCTTTGCTTCCAGGTCTGACTATTCATCCAGAGCATAGGCTGACTCCTCTAGAAGCTCCCTCTGGAATTATAACATACACTCACTAGATGAGTATCTCTAGAAGAAGACAGAAGATGACAAAATTAACTTTTGTAATTGTTCAGAGCCACTGACTCCTTGCTAGGTGGGTGAATTACTTTAGGTCAAAGTCATCAACAACACTGATGTTAAGGTCACCACCAGGACAAGTGAGGTGAGCATCACCAGCGACAATACACTGACTTTGGCAACAGATGGTCAAGATGGAACTAGGATTCAAAGTGAACCCAATGAGGAAGAGTTGTGAATGTGCTAAAAGTTTGGCAGCAATGGTGCTGAAGCCCCCAGAGTTGGTGGAAATGAAACCTGATTGCCTGCCACTTTTTTTTTATACTCCAGCAGGAAAGACACACACCTATGGAGCCTGGAAGTTTCTGAGGAAGAGGGACTGGGGGTAAAAGGCTTTGGTTCAAATGCAACAGAAAAGAAGCACTTTGCACAATTAATTATTGGGGGTGGCCTTTTCAAGGGAAGAACACTCTGGGCATGAGATACAGGTGCAGGATAAACAAGTACAGCATCCTCAGGTACAGTGTTACAAAAATCAACTGTTTTAGATTTCCTTGTAGTCATAGCAACATCAGTCTCAGCAAATAACTTTTTTTAAGGGGATTGGAAGAGGAAGCCTTGGAATCAGCCAAAGGGAGTTGCTCCAAGTTTCTCCATCTCCAGCCAATTTCTGTTCCTCTGAGTGAAGGGTTTGAAGAATACACAAATGTTGCAGTCCTCTGGTAAATGAGTCTCGCCCAGACATTCCACACAAATGGTGCGAGTATCCCACAACAGGATTACTGTTCTATAGCTACACTTCTTAAAAGACTGCAACTCATGCTTCTTTTTCATAGTACACAGCAAACAAGCAGTAAAAGGTGGCAGCAAAATGTAACAGCAACATCCGCTACACAGAAAAAAATATATAGCCTGGCTCTGTGGCATATAGGGATAAAGCCTTGACAGCTCTTTGCAGGACCAAAGTTCAATTACTGTCTCGTGCTGAAAGAGCTAAAGGAGAAGATGGAAGTAAGTGACTGACGATGGCTGACCCAGTCTTGAGATGGCAGAAGAGGGAGTGGTGGTTACAGCTAGCCAACTGCCACATGCTAGCCATAGCCACAGACCAGGGACATTAAATTGCTCCAGCGAAGCCAGTGATGGCAACCCTTTACACACACTTCTCAACTCTCTCTTTTATAGGAATGTTCATATTTTCAGGACTGATTTACCCGGGTACATGATGCATCTATTTTTGGAGTTATGCATCTTTTTTCAGGCTTCATTTATCCCTTCACACAATTTTCTGAATCCCACTAATCGCGTGTGATTTCTGAAGATGTCTTGTACTTACAAAACCCCATTACATCACTAACATATTACTGGCACCAATAATTTACAGAAAGCAGACATACTACTTCTCTTACTCTTTCCCTTTGATTTAGTTACCAGCACCTAGATTTCATTATGCCCTTCCCAGAGTTTACATTTCTTTACTAAAATGTTTTTCCCTCCTTTTCCTTGTTTTTCTTTTTTTTTTTTTTTTAGCTTACATCCCTAACCTCATTCATCATCTGTTTTACTTCCAAAGATTGAGGTGTCTCGATGCGTCTTCACTGAGATTTCTTTGCTAAAATCATTAGCAACATGAGTAATGCCTTCACATCTGACTTTCCCATTTTTTTGCCCATTTTAGCAAAAATATCTCCATGGTGGACTTTACCTTTTTACCATTTACCCAAGCCACTATGCACTGCAATTTGAGCTTAAATTGATGTAGTTCCCTACAGACCCAAAAGATGTGTTCCTAGATACCTAAAACGTCCTGACCACATCTCCAACAGTTCCCCAAAACAGGTGAACATTTTGCTGATTCTACTCTGTATGTAAAAGTACTTGTGGGGGTACTTCCAGGCAAAAATGCTACATTGCCAGGACATAGTTGAATATCTAGGGATTAACACAATGTTCCCTTAGTCTTCTCTTGTTATAGCTAGGTCAGTCAACATGCTCTATCTTGTATACCTCATAGGTTCATAGGTTGGTACCAGGCTATCAGCCCTAGGGCCTATACAAGCCTAGCCATAACAACTCCCTGGTTATTTCTTCCCACACTATTTACTTCCCTGGACACCTGTCTAGCAGGGTGACTGACGTGATCCCCGGAGTGAATTTCCTTTCTCCCATCCAATCGTCAAGGTTCCTTTTGAAGAGGGCCAAAGAGGCACTCTGCTTGACATGTATGGGCAATCTATTCCAGAGTCTGGGGAGTCTCTGGGTCAGGAACCTATCCATCCAGCATATTTTGTTTATTGTGAGGACAAGGTTTAGATCCTTGGAGCGTGTCGCTCTGAGGGATTGGGATTTCTTTAAGTGTAGCATGTCCAACAGTTCTGGGTTTGACATGGCCTTGTATGTTAAGCAGAGATCACCTCTGAGTAGACAATATGCGACAGAGAATAGCTGGAGTTTTTTAAGGCAGTCAGCGTAGGGCATCTGCTTTAGGCCTGTGATTTTTTTAGTGAGGTATTTCTGCGGTCTTTCCAGTTGTTGCAGATGTCTTGAGAGGTACATACCAAACGGGGCGTTTTATTCTATAATGGGTCTAATGAGGGAGGAGTACAGTGGGACAATGACCTCCTTTTTTCTGGATGAAAAGCCCTTAGTGATGAGGTGTGCCACATAGAAGGATTTCCTGACTGTTGTGGCGATGTGGTTATCGAAGGGGAGATCACTGTCCACCTGTGTCCCTAAGTCTCTTATCACACTTTCATTGTTTAGTGTACTGCCACCTATATGGCAATTCACGGGTACATGTTTTTTCCAAAAAGGGATAACTATACATTTCTTGGCACTCTCATTAGTCACTTCTGAGAGCACTTTATACTCTGTACTTATAATCTTTTTCTTCTCTATGTTAGGGCTTCCCGCCATCAGAAATAAGCCCACAATGGCTGGCTTAGTACTCCAGCGGGCACCTCCTATCTTTTCTTTATCTCCCTGAACTCAAAGACTAACCCAGGATAATACAGCAGTCCCTTTCTATGAGGCTGAATCCCATTTGACATTTTGCCAGCACTTTATCTCATCTGCTTTTGCAATTTATTGCTAGAAGTGAGAGCACTATTTCTTCTCCTTCACTGCTCAAAGGCTTTCCACTGCCTGCTCCCATCTTTTCTTCTCATCCTGTATCCTTATTGGTAGTATCAAATATTGCCATAGTTTTACACTTTTTGGCTCTGTGAGTTTTCAAAGTACTTCCTTAACAGATATAATGCAGTGTGCATCATTTGCTTCCACCTGATTTTACATACGTCTCCATAACAACACAGCCTGTTGCATTGCTCTAGGGTGTAATCTTTCCCACATTCCCTTCCATACTGCTCATAGTCCCAGACACATTTTACTAAATCCTCTATATACACCAAAGATGTTTTTTATCCATCTCAGAGGAAATCCCAATTCTCACTAAATATCCCTTACCCTGTCAAAGGTTTTATTAGCATCAAGGGCTACAATTATTAATCTTCAAAGTTTCAATAATGCTTCCTGTTGCATTAGTAAGACACTGTTGATGTAAATGGTTTGCTTGCCCTTTGCGAAGCCACACTGATCCCATTTTATAACACTTGTTAAAAATTCCTGCCAATCTACTTGCCATAACTATTATGAAGATTTTGTAGTCACAGTTCAAGACTGATACAGGTCTGCATGCCCCCAGGTCGACAGATCTTAACAGACCTGTAGTATAACCCCTAATACTGCCCATCGCTGTGAATGGGGAATCTGCCTGTCTCTTAACACATTAAATAATCTGTGCAATATCACCATCACTATATCTCTGGATCTTTTCCAGATCTCAAGAGTTTTCCCTACTGCTTGATTATTTGTTACCTTCTGTATTTATTTTGGCTACTAATCACTTTCCATCTGAGATACCAATTGTAACCTCAGCTTCACTAAGTATTCTTTCATTTCTTCTATCCTTTATTATGCTTCACCCTTACAATATAGCCTCTGGTAAAACTTTGCCATTAGATCTCTGATCTTGTCTGGATCCCTTCCTTGCCACCCATTTCCAGGGTCCCTTAGTACAGTTATACTTCTTTCTACCATTTGATGCTTTAGTTTCTGTGCCAGAAACTTGTCCACTCTTGGGTTTACAGCAAATATTTCTTGCCTCACTGCTTCTGCTGCATTAAGATTATTAATGTATTCTTCTACATCCTCCCCCAGTCTTTTTAATAAGTATTCCCCTCCCTCTTTTGCTTCTCTCTTCCATTGACTCTGTATATTCATGACTACTCCCAATGCCCTTAGGCATCCCTACTTGCATATTTTCCATATTTCATCACCCTGCTCTCTACCTGTCTCTTGATTTCTCCTTCAGTTCCATCCCAGACATCTGCCATTATAAACCTCCCTTATAAACTATTTGCTCTAACTTCACAGTAACTCCTCTAACTCATAGTAACTTCACTATCAACCAACACAGATTATGACCTACTTTTCAAAAGATATGTGGTAAACTGCCAGTACAGTCTCTTTTGTTTCCATCTTCCAGCTGCAGTTCTATCAGAAAAGGAGCATGGTCACTAGAAGTAAATCGATGGGTTGCAGGTTTTACAATCAGATAAAAGTGCTCCTTTGTAACAGCCCCAATCCAGCCTTGTCCCCATTTGATATTTACCCGAATAATATGTATATTTCTACTGTTTGGGGCCATATCCATGAGATCTCCCATACCGAATGCCTTCCAAGTATTTCTCAAGATATTTTCCTTCTAATGGGACCCTTATTTGCCTACAAACCCAGAATCAAACCCGTTCCTGTCACCAGCTACTATAAGCATGTCTTGTTGCATAGCTACTAGTAGCCTAACATCTGCTTGATGTCACTAGTCTTAATCTTTGGTGGAAGTGGTTAGTAATTTACCTCTCCAGTTCCATTTTATTACTGCATAACAGTCATGTCTGTCCTTAATTGCTTCCTTGACCTGGATGCCTATTGTCTTTTTCATCAGAATCAGTACCCTTTAACTCCTCACTACTACTAAACATGCATAATAGCCCATTGTTCTGGCTTTTTTATTCAATGGTTCATGCTCCCCTCTTTTTAGGTGCGTTTCTTGCAGCACTACCATGTGCACTCTGCATTAGTCATCGTGTCTTAGAATCCTATCTGATTTATTTGTATTGGTTAAACTGTTCACATTCCATGATATTAACCTCATCAGTTTGATTTAAAGTGCCTGTTTCCTTTGCATACCACTCCCTCAATATTTCCACTAACATTGCCCCCTATGCCTCCATTCTTTTTTTCACTGTAACACCTATTGCTTACTTGCCTCACGTTCTGCCTTCATGATAATGATTTTTTTTCATGCACATTATAAAATCTTACAAACAGCTCCAGCTTCCAGCTATTCATATTAACACAAACAATATACACATTTCCACTTTCAACAACATCACTAGGAAAACAAATATCCTGGATCTGGTACTCACAAATATGGGAGAGTGCTGCACCCCCCCCCCCCAAGTGTGATGCCCTCATTGGTAAGATCAGATCACAAAATGATCTCCCTTGAAATAAAGGTAAAACTAGCCCCATCCACCTAACTCCAATAACGTTAAGAACTTCTCTAAGTTAAATTACCCCCACTAAGAGAGGCATAGCTAGTTTACAAGCTCCCCCAAATCCAGAAAATGTAGACACCTAAAGAGAAGCATACACAAATGCCCTGTGCAACCATATAAACAAAATGGCAGTACCAAACCAAAATAAAACAAGATCAAACCACAAAAACAAGTCACGCTGGTGGAACCCTGATATTAACAGGTTGTACAACAAAAAGAAAATCCTGTTGAGAAGTAAGAGGGAATGTGCACAACAGAGCAAAATGTCCCTCATCAGTCTAAACAAGTGAATCAGGGAATTAGTCAAGTCTCTGAAAGCAAAGTTTTGAGGTAAAAATATAGCCTTCAAAGGATAACCATAATGCATTTTTCAGTTATGTCTGGAATCTTAAGGGCAACACCCAAACTTCTTTTTTCGGCTTTTTCCTGGTTAGGGGTCGCCACAGCGGATCACCTGTCCGGTCATGATTGGCAGTGGAGTTTTACAGTGTTGAGTTGCCAGCCCAGCGCCCAACCTTCCACGGAAGGCGCACGCACACACACACACACACACACACACACACACACACACACACACACCTAGGTCCAATTTAGAGTATCCAATCCAACTACAGCATGTCTTTGGGATGTGGGAGGAAACCCACGTGACCACAGGGAGGACATGTGGACTCCGCACAGAAGGCACCCCAGCCGAGGATCAAACCGGAGAACCTCTTGCTGTGAGGTGGCAACGCTAGCTGCTGCACCACTGTGGCTGCCCTAAGGGGCAACACCCAACAATGTGTGGAATTAGCTGTAGATGTCATCACCTATACTCAGCCACAAGATAAAACAAATCTGCTGGCCCACAAATTCAGTTCAAATTTCACCTCCACAATACCACCAGTTCTTCCTCAAGAAATACCCTCCACCACTCCTCTGTCGATTAGCACCAAAGAATAGGTTGTCGCTGTGCTCTCTAAAGCTAAAACATGGCTTCGATGGGGCCTGATGATGTAGTACCAGGTTGCCTCTTAAACATCTTAAATCAGGACTTATCAGGCCCATTGGGATCTTTATTTAATCACAGCAGCTTCTGGACTGGCTTTGTCCTAGTAGAGTGGAGGACAACAACCAACAATCATCCCTCTGCATAAAGGGGGGACCATCTACTGACCCTGGAAATTACAGGCACACAAGTTTAACTAGTCTTATATGTAAGGCCTTGAAAAGAATAATCATGGATTTGATAAATAGAGATATATGAAACTAGACTCAATTCAGCTTTGTCAAAGGCAGGTCATGCCTACTGAATCTGGTGGATTTTTTTAAAAAGTCACTAAGGCCATGGATTATGGTAAAAGCATACATATCACTTACCTTGACCTAGTCAAGGCATTTGACGCAATTCCCCATTCAAGCATTATAACTAAACTTACAAACCTGGGCCTAAATCCCTATGCCACTAGATGGATAGCCATTTGGCTCATGGACAGGGCACATATGGTTAAAGTGGGTGAATCCAGAGCCAGCAAGAAGCCAATTACTATGGGTCTTATGTTCACACATCAAATATGAACTACAGCAAACACCTTATAATCAAACATTAAGCAGCAAAACTTTAAACTACTGAAAATGCTTAACATCAAACAATAATTCATCAAATGGTCATAGATTACCAACATCACAAGCATAGTCAACCAAGGTGGGGGATTTGCCCACCACATACCTCAATGTGGGGGGCTCATGTGGGAGGCATACCCCAAACTATATATACCAACTCTGAGACAGCACTACAGTGGGGAATAGGGCAAATTTAAAAAAAGGCTTCCTTCGCTTACCTTATGCATCGCGATACTTCCTGGTTGTTGGCCAAATGTGGTCATTTGATGAATTATTTTACAATGTTAAGCATTTTCAGCAGTTTAATGTTTCACTGTAACATCTGATTATAAGGCGTTCGCAGTAATTCATAGTCAATTTCTGATCACAGACCCAGTTACTAGTGGTATGCCGCAGGACTCTGCTGGGACCACTCTTGTTCAGAATATGCTTGGATAATGTGGAAAGGCCTCTGGATGACAAAGTTTGTAGATGACCGCAAGCTGGGAGAAATCAATGAATCCCCCAACAATGTAGATAGCCTTCAAGAGCATCTGAGAAATGACTAGTGCCAGAACCATGGCCTAAAACTACATGTGAAAAATTACCCTTTGGGAAGTCAAATACCCTGCAAATTACAGCATCAAATAGCACACACATAATAGTATACTTAGAGGTGAGATATCTCAGTACACAAATAGATAGTAGCCTGAACTTTGACCACTATGCATCATCCACAGTAGTAAGGAAGTTGTTCTAAGTGGCACAACTTATAAGTAAAGGTATGGCATCCAGATCCAAAGAAATTACAGTCCTGTTGTACTCAGCCCTCATTAGACCTACAATCGACTACAATTCACCATCTGGCATGTACTTGACTAGGCACTTACTGCAGCTGCAGTGACCTCAGAGGTTCCCCACAAATAAAACACAGGGTATAAACATGTCCTATGTGGATAGACTAAAACCTCCATATTCATTTACTCTGCCTCTTACCGACTATTAAGTGTTAACCTATGCCTGACCTACAAGGCACTCACAAATTCAGCCCTGATGGAGCTGCTACACATCTGCCAGTCAAACAGCGCAACGGCCACCTGATCTAGGGATCTAAATCAGCGACTCAAGCAAAACATTTTGGAGAGACAGATATGTGTCTCAGAGATTGCCCCTTTTTGAAACAGGCTTTCTACTCTAGTAGAACCCTTCCCTGTCTCTCTTAAAACACAATCTGGATCAACTGATAATTTACAGCAAATTCACACCTGGGGTAGTGCCTATGTCCATTACGGACAGAGGTAATCTATAACACACTCCAGGAATGGGCACAAACTCATGCAATCCTCCTGCCCCTAGGGGCCATACATTGTATAAAATTGGGTTATATCGGCCAAACTTGTAAGGCCTCTTAAGCCTTTAGCTTAGTAACCTCCTTTGAAGCTATGAGTTTCATCTCTCCCACTGTGAAGAAAGAAAGTTAGAGAAGGGCCAGGAACTCTGTCACTTTTAGTAAATTCAGTTAATGGCCAGAAAGTACACTGCCTAGATGCCAGCAAAGAAAGAAAGAAAGCCTGAAAGAAATTCAACTAGAAAAGGTGAAGAGAAAACACTGACTGGGAAGAATTCTGCAGTTGTTCAGTATAAAGTAGTTCAAGCTCCAATTTCTGTGCAAGACGTGGTTTCCAGTAACGTAGAAGAAAAAATAAGTTCTGTGCTCTGATTAAAATAAACAAAACAACAAAGGAGTATATCAACTCATAACAAAAGGCTGGAAAAAGTGGAAGAAGCATTAAAGAGATATTCAAATGAGCTGATAAAACTGCAAAAATCAGAGGTTGAAATTAAGTAAAGGCTGGTGAGTATGAGGCTACTCAAGAAGAGAGGTTTCAAAAAACAGTAAAATTAAAAAACACAGCATGTAGGAAAAATTTGATTTTCTGCTGTACCAGAGAAACTAGAAGGAACAGACTGCATTAATTTTATGAAGGCACAAATAAGCAACAGGACTGTTACTGCACAGCAGGATCTGTTAATTGAAAGACAACAGCATGTTCATGCTCCAATCCTGGCAATGAGAAAGCAGCCAAGACCTATATTAGTAAAGATGCAAAACTACCAAAAGAAAGAGTTGATCTTGAACACCACTGTGGCAAAAGGGCAAAGTATTAAAAGTTGGAGACAGCAGAGTGTGAAAAATTATTATTCAGTGTACCAGGAAGAAGAGAAACACATGTATTCCAGCCATCAGGAAATTCAAGATTCTGTATCCAGCTGTCTTTGGAATATTTTTTTTCTTGAAGGATCAAAGCCATTTTTGATGCAGAACATGCTAAGGAGGAAATACAAACACTACAATCAAGGATTTTTGAGCACCCTGAAACAGGGGTTCTATGGGAGCTAAGGAATTCTGCTGATTGCAATACTAAGAATGTAGTGTCTGTAGCTCACTGCACAACATGTTTCCATTTCTATGTTCGCAAAACTAACTGTCACCTTAGGGAACGGATAAGAGATCACCTTTACCGCACTAGAAAAAAGCAACTGTATAGTGCTTTGGCTAAGCATACACTGGATAAGGGGGATAACCATATATTTTTGTTTCAGGTTTTGCATATTCAGAATGTCAGCAATATGATGGGGGACATAGTCAATACTACTGAAAATATGGAAGTAAAATGGATTTTGCATTTAGGAGCACACAGAGGGTTGGGTTTGAATGATAGTGTTCCATTGAAGTCAGTGCTAAAATCTAGAAGGTTAAAATAAAAAATAATAATAATATTTTAACAAGAGAAGACTACATAAACACAAACAGGGCTTTGAGTCAATATGACAGTATTTCTTGAGCTGCTTCTACCATAGACATCACTAAAGACAAGCATTTGTTGATGCATGTTTTAAAAAAATATATATTTACTAGGTGGACAACATGTGCATTTATTAGGCAGAATATATGTATTAAGTTGTTGAGTGTGTACTGCTTATATTTATATATATATATATATATATATATATATATATATATATATATATTTTATGTTTATACCCACGCACACAAGTAGCTACAAAATGGGGAACATGAGTATATGTATTTATTCATTGACTTTTTATGTATTTTACTTATATTTACCCACATGTTCTTGTCTTTACATTTTGTGCATGTGGTTTTTAAACAGAGTTTTTCTGACTTCAGCAATTAACTAAGGGCAAAACGTAACCATAGTAATTAATTGATTGCTGAGTGCTGAATTAACTTTGAGTGGTAGGATTGGTTGTTTTAGTAATGAATGAAAGTATCTTAAGTGCTGCTGCTGTTTGAATGAACTGTCTGATGAAGCAATGGTTACCACTGAGAAAGCGCTCACCATTTTGTATTAAAAAAGAAGATTTTACTTTGTCGTGGTTCAGCTTCTTTATTCCAGCTACCTTTCTACTGGGCACCTGTGTTTCAACATTTTCAACTTCTGGGCTGGTTTGGATTTATTTAAAAAGGAAAGAATATTTAATTATATTAAGAAATCCGCAGCGTAAACAGCAATGCTACAGGAGACACATTTGGAAAGAGAGAGGAGTATATGAATTTGATAAAGGATTTCTGGACAGAAATATTCAGCAGAATATCATGGACAAAGAAAAACGAGTACATATATTTTCACGACTAGAGGAGCAATAGTGATAGAGGAGAAAAATGATAATAGTGGCATATTTGTGGTAGTAAGGGGCTACTGACAAGGGATGAAGATTACCCTAGCATGTATTTATATTCCACATAAAACTACTATTATGAACCAAAACAATTTTGGGGAAAAATAATCAGCTTTCAGCAGGGAATATTATTTTTTGGTGGAGACTGGAATTTGACTTGCAACAATTAGGCTGTATCTGAGGGGCCTAGAAGGGAAAATATAACAAAACATGGTAAATGTCTGAAGAAAATTATGAAAACATTTGGTATGGAAGATGTGAATTCAGTAGTAGGAACTCGAGAGAATTTACATATTTTTCCCCAAGGCACAATAACTAGGCTAGGCTGGACCGAAATTATATTTAACAGGAACATGTGCACTTAAGAACTTTGACTATTTTACATCATGCACCAATAAGATAAAAATTCAGGGTAATGAAGTAAAAGAGGAGACACTGGTGCTTTACCACCTACCTGTTAAAAAGAGAAGAATTGAAGGAATGGGCAATGGAAACTACTCGGGAAGATAGAAAGCACTCCAGAAGGTACACCTAGTGATTGGGGTGAAATGAAAGAACTTACAAACAGGGCAGAAATAAAAGAAAGAAAGATATGGATAAGAAGTAACAAGAATTATTTAGAAGGGCTGACAAAGGAATTACAGAATAAGGCAAATCTCACAGAACAAGAATAGGTGCATTGCAGAGTGCTAAAGAGAAAATGAGAGAATAACTGGATAATACGCATGAATTTAAAAAGATTGCTGTGAAGTAACTGTTGTTTGATAATGCCAGGCACAAAGATTTGACATAAAGACTTAGGCAACAAAAAGTAGAAAGGGTTTTATGTGTTATCATTTTTGGTGTCACGGGCTAGATGGATTCCTTGGACAAGTTTGGTCTGTCTGCCACTGTTGTAAATGACTTGGAGTTTGCAAGTCTGAAAGAGGAAGTGTCTGTGCTTACAGGGGAGTTGCTGATCAAACTGTTAACCCCCAAGGAATCTTCAGCTTTTTCTTCTACTCCTGGAATTTTAAGCTCAAATTCTGCTTCTCTGAATCGAGGAGAAGTTCCTTTTGACAGCTCGGCTAATCCGATTGGCTCGTGTGGTCAGCTGACTCAAGGTTTCAAAGCAGGAAGTGAAAATGGAGTAACAAGGTGTTCCTTGGACCACCGAACCTGTGCAAAACATGTTCAAAATGGTTTTCCTGGTTTACAGCATTCTGTTCCCCTTGGAAAGGGCTTGGACAATATTGAAGCTTCAGGTACTGTTTTTTTTCTTTAAAGCCAGATGTTGGGCCTTGTCATAATACTGGTTCAGGTTTATGGACTGTTAGTCCTACGGCTAATGCCAACACCACAGAATGTCATGATGCTTCTGATACTAATAATAAGTTTCAGGGACTTATGCAGAACAATTTTCACTTCTCTACGATGCATGGCAGTACTGGATACGAGCACATGAACAACAACAAGGGTAGTGAACATGGGGACTTTCATTCTTTGAAAGATATATTTTATCTTGAGAAAAGACAACAAATTTAAGGCTGTTCAAATTGATATTGCATATTTTAAAGAATGTAGCTCCCTTAAAGTTATACCCCAAGGATTAAGACGTTCCAAATTTCCATTTGATGATGGTGTTGTTTGTGATCGTCAATTTTTTTGGCAGTTGCGGTATGGAATTTTTGAAAAAAAAAAATGTATTTTACTATGAGAAACAAGTGGATAACCTCAACCAAGAATTAGAGAATTTAGATAACAGGATACGGAAAGATCTTTTGTTTACACAAAACCAAGGTCTGTATTCCAAGATCTTGGAGAAAGTGGAAAAAACGAGTCACTCCTTATTCCTCAAAAAGAAATGTAAACTAGAAAGGGACAGTATAGAGACAAAGCAGCTTACCCACTTCCAAGATCGGTTTATGTATCGCATGAGGAAAACAACAGAAATGAACATAGGTACAATGATCTGGTAACGGATGGGCGAGCAAGTATGAGTAATTATAATGATATGCACTGTGGGGATACTTATCACAATTCTCCCAGTAACAATGTAGTAGAATTGGATTTTCAAACACTAAGACACTCGGAGAGGTTGGCAAGCAGATACACAAGTGAATTATTTTCTTCAGAACCAGAACAGGAACTCCCACAGGGGGAGGGGCAACTACAGAGGGAGATAATAAATTCCCTTAATGGTTTTACCATTTATAACTACTCTGACAGGATAATAACTGAAGATTTCAGACTGTTTTCCAAAGGTTTCAATTTTATACCAAAGAGGAAGATGGATGTAGCAGACAGCATTCTAGAATTTAAATAATATTTGAGGAAATTAAATTTTAGTATTATACGTTTTCAGATCACAGGGAATATATACCCCATGGATTGGAACACGGTCATCAAGTACCTAAGAGGAAAAGTACTTTTAACTCCCCACTTCACCCCCTTATTGATTATATATGAGAAGGTTATGATGGGGGATATATACAGTATCTACCACATGAATAAAAGGACATATTGGAATCTTACCAGGGAAGACGCTTCTTATTAAAAGAACTAAGAAGGGACCATAATATACATATTATATGGCTGGACAAGGGGGGAGTGGTATAGTGATATTTAATTCTGTTGACTATTCCAATGTTATGCAGGGTATTTTATTTAATGAAAAGACTTACAAGCCTGTTTCCAAGAAGCAGATCAATATAGCTTATTCTAGAACAGATTCTTACCTTGAGGAATGTGTGTTAAATCCAAGATTAATGAGTTTTTATATAATAAATATCCTATCACACAAAAATGTAGAGGAACCTCCTTTTAGGCCCATTGTAGCAGCCAGTGGGACAAACTCACCTCCTGGCTGTGTTAGTTGACTTATGGGTTAAATCACTGGTTGAAAGTACACCACACTTGGTCAGGGACTCCTAGGACTTTCATGGTCAGTTAAAGAGTGACCTACGGAACAAGGATTTAACATTTTTAAATACTGATATTAAGGACCTTTTCTCTGTTATTCCCAGAGAGAAAGGGTTAGCACTGTTTGATGAGACACTGTTCATGTGTTCTAGCCTCTCCCATGACCAAATTACATTTGTATGTGAACTAATGGCTTTAATCTTAGAGGACTTTGCATATTTTGAAGGGGAGTACTTGCAAAAGGTTATGGGAGTAGCTATGTGGACAGTTTGTGCCCCCTGTATATGGTAATATAGTACTTCTTGGTTGGGAAAACAGGTCTCTGTTTAATTGTCCCTATTGGAAGAATGTACAACTGTACACAAGATTTTTGGATGACTTGTTCTTTTTATGGAAAAGGTCCTAGAGAGCAAATTCAGAAATCTTTTCAGTATTTGAACAGTACTACCCAGTATTTGGAATTTACCCATAATTTTGATGTTTCCAAAATTAATCATTTGGACACTACTATATACCATTCGGAAGAAAGATTAAGTCCAATATTTATCGTAAAGAGACTTATTTACATTTCTCTAGTAACCATCCTATAGCACAGAAAAAACGTTTAGTGAAGGGTCAAGCCATTCACGTGGCTAGAATGACTTCACATTTTGAAGATGTTAAGAGTGAATTAGATGTAGTGGGAAATATGTTCTATGAAAGAGGGTACACTAAACAATTAGTAGAAAAGATTCTTGAGGGAGTGTATAGTAAATGGGGTGACTTATATAAGCCCTTGTTGGGCATAGGCCTAATCACAGACTCTAACACTACTATTAATAATACCTAGAGGTTTGAGAGAGCTTGTGTACTTCAATACAATCATCTTTCTGGTGAAATTAAAAATGTGCTTAGGAAGAATTGGAACATTTTTAAGGTAAACCTGGAAATTATTGATATTTTGAGTAATGAACCTTTTTTTAATCAATAAAACGGGTGCAAATTTCAAGAGGCTCTTGGAATTTAAGATCAACCCTTATGAGGACCAAGGAAGGAGTACTAGTTCATGCTGGTGCTGTAATCAGTGTATGTTTATCAATAAACAAGTGCAAGCAACACTTGGAAACAGCATGAGGACTCAAATTAATTTTTAAAGTGGGAATTGTGCAACTAAAACAGGGGTATACCTAAATCCTGTGTGGAGAGTGTGAATGTTTTTATGTAGGAAACACAACATGTGCATTGAGGACTAGGATAGATGAACATATATATGAAATAAATAATCAAAAGGAGAAGAATGCTTTATATAAACATTCCCCTGGTGTGCAAAAGGTTTAGTAAATTCATCTTTGGTATTCTGGAAAATATTAAAATTGATCAGAGGTGGTTGTAACTGGAAAAACCTATTGAGGAAAAAGGAAACCCAGTGGCAACTAAGGCTGGCTGCTATGTTCTCCCCGGGTTTGAATGATGTTGTTTCTATTTGCCCTATATTGCAGGTAAGAGCTGAAAGACTGTAGAAATGTATACATTTTTACGTTTATATGACTACTTATTTATGGTGTGTTTTTTAGGTTAATATAAAAAATGCTTTTTACATTAATATTTTAAGTGTATTTACTTTCAATTTCCCTCCAGAGGGGTGTCTATAATTGTTTTTAGTAAATGACTGGGTAATCAATTAACCTATTATGGGTTTTGGAGGAGTATTTATTTTATCTGTATGGTACTTGGTTGTATTCTGATGGAAGTCCCAGCTGTTAGGGATGAAAGTGCTTAATACTTGTGTGTTTTCTACAATAAAGGCTGTTTTCTCCATCAACTGCTCCCATTTCAGTGGGGTTTTTTTTGTTCGTTAAAGTAGAAAGGGTTGTTGACAAACTTGAGGGGCCTATTAACAGGAAAGATAGCCAGAGATCCTGTAGAGGTATTAGAGACAGTTTGGAAATGTTATGAAAATTTGTACAAAGCAGAGAAGTGGGAAAACTGAGAAAAAAGCACAGATGGAAATATTAATGGTTGACTTAAATATGCCATGTCCTCCCTGTGGTCGACTGAACGTTAAAAGACATGCAGGTAGGTGCATGAGTCTGTGTGTGTGATTTCTCTGAAGGCTGGGCTGGCAAATCAGCACCGTAAAAATCCACTGCCAATCATAACCTGGCCAGTGATCCACTGTGGCGACCCCTAACCGGGAAAAGCTGAAAGACTTTTTCTTTAGAGATAGAAGAGGGTTAACAATTAACATTTAAGACAGGAGCAGATGAGATTAAAATGCTAACATATAACCAATATGCAAAGAAAGTCTCCAAGGACTGATGGTATTCCAGTGGATGTTTTAAAGCTAGGAGGGAAGAAAGTGCTAAAGATCTGGAAGGTTTAACAGCATCTTAAAAGGAGGGGAAGCGCAAACATCCAGGAAAAAAAGCTCTGCTAGCTGTAAAACCTAAAGACACATCTGATCCAGCTTCATATAGTTTCAATTCAATTTTAAACCATGATCATAAAGTATAAATAATCCAAATGCGATATACAGGGAGAGGCAACCAAATGGCTCACAGTAATAATCCAGTCTTAGTAAAATGAATAAAGGTTCATTTAATGTGTACACAAGTAAGCGTTTTCACCAAAGCTTCTTCAGACCTTAAAAAACTTCCGCCAAACAAACATTTCCTTTATACTAATCATATGACTATACTGCAATTAAACTATTAACTTGTTTAAAAAGACATACATCATTTGTCGCTACTAAAACCACAATATTCAAGCTATAATACATATACTGGATCAAATTCATGAGTAAAAAAACTGTCGAATGATAGCAAATATATAAAATATACAGCACTTATAAATTTCTAGCTTATACAGATCCTAAAAATGAGAGCTTCTCAATTATTGTGGTAAATTTATAAGTACAAACTGGTGTGATGTTTATCTTTGATGTTCCTCCCTATCTATTTCTTTAATACAGACGCTTATATGAATATATAAAAAATCGAAAATATAGGTCTTACATAGACCAAAAGAAATAAAAACTATGTGTTATAAAATTTCTATTGATCAGATTTTTTGAGACTTCGCTGTGCATTTAGTTGCTATTAACTGAACAAGTGCAGCTGAGCTATATTGCAACCAAACTAACAGCGTTGTCAAAAATATCTACCATTTCATATACATGCATCGAACACTAACATCGATGCTACAATAAAAATTCGCTCTCCATTTATGAGCGAAGGTGTATATATACACGCTAATATTGCTCTACTAGACTGTCTATGTACTAAAAATAAAACAAAACAATGTGTGTGTAGTGTACAAAAATACCGAATCTTACTTGAACATATTTTGTATAACTTTTAGTGCCTCTTGCATAAATGACTCTAGAGTCATACTTGACTCATACTGGACATATACTTCTCTATCCATAATTCACAGCTATCATTTAAATAATACTGCAGTATAACTTGCAAAAACTATAGGTATCATTCTCAACATATATATAATATTCACAAGGGGTAAACATTGGTGTTAATATAAATGTACAAAACATATTTATTCATGAATTAGTTAGCCAAAGAGGCTTCCTAACATACTGTTCGATTTTATATCATTTACTAAAAACTGATTGATCCTAACAAACTGACATTGTAAATTCTCACGAACGTCATGCTCATATATAACTGATTTGAAATACTTAACGGGCCAAGTAGATGTTTTCATAAAAGGCCCGAAGCATGTCTAAGTAATACTACTACGAACATGAGCATAAATTGACGTTCGTCAAAATAATACGTACCAATGCGTCAGTGTAAGAATGTGTTTAAGCTTGATAGTCTACTCCGGACATAACGTAGTCTACGCAAAGATTTGAAATTAAATGGTAATAACCTACGAGTGCAAACTGTGTTGATACCACATAAAATATATTCTATGTAGGCAACTGATTTAAGAAATGCCAAATTATACTAAATAAAGCTAAATTTCTAAATATCTATTCATAGAAGCACGAGGCATCTGAATAAGCAATCCAAGCTCATACACGTTGGTATATGTCTACATACCTCCAACTAATATATGGATCTACAACCACTGCAACTAAATACTAAATCTAATAAATCAAGGGTTGAAAAGCTTGGTCTGATGGGGCTTATTGCTTCTTTTTGACAGTTACCCTTCTATTCTTAAGGATTGGTTTTGATTGTTGCTCTCTCATTCAAGCCTCTACCTTTATCTGCTCTAAGTCTGATGATCCAATTAACCTCTCTATTTTCTGTAGCATTTCTGATATTCCCTTCCCATATCCTAGGTATATACACATCTATCACCTTAAATTTAAAAGTACGATCTTGACCTTCCATGTACATGTGATTCGCTAACGCATTATTTTCATAGTTTATTCTTATGGCGTACAGATGTTCTCTAATCCTATTTTGGAATTTTCGATCAGTTTTGCCTATGTAGAATGATAGACATTCCTGGCAAGTAGCCAGGTATACTGCATGCATGGTATTACAATCAGCTGTCACTTTAAAATAATACCTATTTCCTGTATCTGGATGTAAAAACTCAGGACTCTCATCTATATAGGAACAATATCTACAGCCTCCACATGGTGTAGTCCCTTTATAACCATTTGTTCTAAAATCTCTTGTTTGATGACATAACAGCCTTCTGAGATTTGGTTTGTTCTTAAATAGATACCTTGGTTTTAACCCTACTATTTTCCTTATATCCTGATCTGTAGTTAAAATATGCCAGTGTTGCTGAATAATTTTCTTAACATCTTGATTATCTATTGTATAAAACATAGGTATTCTTAGTCCCTGATTTTCATTACTGGGATTCTTTGTAGTTGTTATAATGTCTGAAAAGTAGGGTGCCGCCCTATCCAATCTCATACTTTGCATATCTCGCAGACTTTCTTCTATATCCTTGTCTTTATATCCATGCTTAACTAATCTATTTCTGAATAAACCCATCTCTTCAGTATATCCCTTGTCTGTGGCATTTAGTCGGGATATTCTCATAGCTTGTCATTTAATTATATTATTGAAAATATATTGTGGATGCATACTTTGTCTATGGAGTATTGCATTTTTATAGCATTTCTTCCTATGAACCCCTGTATTGATGTAGGTGTCCATTACTCCTTCAACATATACATCTAAATATTCTACTTTTGTATATGAGGCATTAAAGGAAAATTTTAGACAATCAGTCATTCTATTCATTTTTGAAATACTTTCGTATAACTTTTGTTCATCTCCTTCCCAAATGAGGAATATATAGTCTACAAAACGACGATAAAAGGTCACATGATCTTTAAACCAGGTTTCTTGAAATAGATATTCTTCTTCCCACAAAGCCAAAAACATGTTGGCATAGCTATTGGCACAAGAAGTGCCCATAGCTACGCCCTCATGCTGAATATAGATGGTATTAAGGAAAACAAAAACATTGTTCATAAGCACCAACTTTAAAAAGAAGCCTATGAGTTGGATGTTGAACTCATTATATGCACTGTGTTTAATTAAATACCTTGTGATGTACTCTATACCCAAATCATTTGGAATAATGGTGAATAATGACTGAACATCCAGAGTGACAAAGAGCATATTAGTTTGCATAGGTATAATGCTAGTATGTTCGTATAAATCCATAAGGAACTGTTTTGTGTCTTTCAATACTACCTTATTGTTATTAAGCACTGGTCTGAGTTGTTTCTCTATATAAAGTGAGAATGTCTCTGTACACCAACCTCTCCCTGAGACAATAGGTCTCATGGGAAGGTTTGTCGGATTTTTATGAACCTTGGGTATACCTTGTATTTTAGGTATCAGTGGATGTTCTACCTCTAAAAATGTTGCTAGTTCCTGAGTGATCTTATTGCTGGTAATTAGATCACATAAAACTTGACCTACATTTGTTTTTATGCTCTCAACTACACTTTTGTCTATAATGCTGTAATATTGTGTATCTTTCAACATATCTTCCCATCACTCATATATTCTGTCTTATCCATTATTACCAATGGTCCTCCTTTATCAGCTAGTCTAAAGACTACAGTGTGATCCCCTTGTAGTCTCTGTAAGGCTTTCCTTTCATTATAATTTAAATTACACCTGGATTTAGTGTAACCCTGCTTTTTTCTCTCATTATATAGACAATGTACGTCTTCCTCTACAAGATTATAAAATGCCTCTACCAAAGGGTGATTAATCGGAATGAACTGACTTGGTTTAGAAAACGGATAAATATCCCTACTTGCATAATTTCTATATAAAAACTTCAGCATAATATTTCTGGTATATAATTTTATGTCTATCAAAACATCTGTGAGTTGAATCTTACTGGTAGGAATAAAATTCAACCCTTTGTTGAGAACATTCAATTCATAATAGTCAAGAACACAATGCGATAAATTCCAGACTAGGCAATCCTCGTCTGGTTCCACATTTTCTTGAGGGTATGATTGGTTTCCCTCTCTATTGATAATTTTCTTTTTTGATGTCCTCGACTCTCCGAACGATTCCTTCTCACCCCCTTCTCCTTGGAAATGGGAAGGGGGAATTGACGAAAACCCGTTGAATTATCAATAGTGTTGGTGTTAGAATTATTTCTGATGTTATTAGTATGACCCACTTTAGGTCGTACCACCTGTTGATCTTTCATGATGTCCTTTGGGGCAGAAACCACACAAGTTTGTATTTGAACTATGGATGAAGGTGAGCTTGGAACACTTGGCAAAGTGCTTCTGGTACCTTCGACGCCATTGCTAGTTGTTTTACGTTTAACAGGTATATCAGAAGTCTCATTGGTTCCTACTCTGCTCTGTACCAGATTAATATTGGCTGGTATTAATGGTTCATAGGTTCATACTAGGCTATCTGCCCTAGGGCATTTATAAGCCTAGCCAGAATGTGTTTGGCTTTCGCCACCCATTTTAAATTTATTTTGCTATGCCCTTTTTCGAGGTTAGTATACTGTGCCTCTAACAGTGACACAGAAGTGATACCCGGGGTAAACCTACGCTCTCCCATCCACTCATCAAGATTCCTCTTAAAGAGAGTCAATGAGGGACTCTGCCTAACCTGGACTGGGATTTTATTCCAGAGTGAAGGGAGCCTCTGGGTTATGAATCTGTCCCTCCAGCATGTCCTATTTATTTCAGTGCTGAGGTTCAAGTCTCTCGAGCGCGTAGCTCAATGGGATTTGGATTTTCTGAGGTGCAGCATGTCCATTAATTCCGGGTTGGACATGGCTTTATACGTCAGGCACAGATCGCCTCTGAACAGGCGGTATGCCACTGAGTAGAGCTGGAGTTTCTTTAACCGGGCAGCATATGGCATCTGTTTGAGCCCTTTGATCCTCTTGGTGAGGTACTTTTGGGGTCTTTCCAGTTGCTGCAGGTGTCTGGTAAGGTACATCCCAAAGGGGCATTGTACTCAATTATGGGCCTGATGAGGGATGAGTAAAGAGGCACGATGACCTCCCCTGATCTAGATGTGAATCCCTTCATGATTAGGTGGGCTATATAAAATGTTTTTCTAACCACTTTGGCCACGTGGTTGTCAAATGAGAGATTGCTATCAACTTGGGTCCCCAGGTCCCTAATTACTTCTTCTGTACTTAATGGATTTCCACCTATGTGGTAATTTGTGGGCACTTTGTTTTTGCCACAGGAGATGACTATACACTTTTGGCATTTAGCTTGAGGCCATGGCACTGGCACCAGTTGTCTGTTTCTATGAGGCCCTTTTGGAGGATGCTTGTGTCGGCTGGAGAGTCGATTATGGCACCCAGTTTGCAGTCATCTGCGAACTTGGTCAGCCACAGTCCTTCCGTGTTGGCCTGTACCTCCGAGAAATATATACCGAACAAGAGAGGTCCCAGGACTGAGCCTTGTGGGACACCACTTGTAACTGGTTTGGAGTCTGACATGGCTCCAGCAATTCTAACCATGTGGGTTCTGTCCTTGAGCCAGTTTGCAATCCATCTAGTGACATAGGAGTTTATATTTAAGCTGGTGAGCTTATCTATAATGCCTGAGTGGGGTATTGTATCGAAGGCTTTTGTGAGGTCCAGGTAGGCTGTGTGGACCACCTTCCCCTCGTCAATGGCCTTGGTGACTGTTTCAAAGAAATCAACCAGGTTTAAGAGGCAGGATCTGCCCTTAACAAAGCCAAACTGGGTAGGATCCAGTGTTTGTAGGTCCCCAATATCTTTATTTATGAGGTCCATGATGATCCTTTCCATAGCTTTGCAGACCAAGCTAGTCAGGCTTATGGGGCGATAGTTTCCAGGATCTGTTGAGGCACCACCTTTATGGAGAGGGACCACTGTTGCTGTACGCCACTCTTTGGGCACATATCCAGTAGTAAGGCTGAGAATGAACAGTAGTTTTATGTTTGGGTTTAGCTCTTCTTTGAGTTCATGTAGGACGCAGCCCGGGACACCATCTGGTCCCATTGATGCTGTGTTTTTTGCTTTGGAGACGGCGGCTCTTACCTGAGCATCTGAGATGTCAGGGGGGCAGCACTCTGCTGGGATAGATATTTGCCCTTTTGGTGGGGAGGGGGGGGAGAAGTTTGCACTGAACCTGTCAGCTAGGATGTTGGCAATGTCTGTGGGTTCGGTGTATTTTTTGTCATTTTGGACTAATTCTGAGCATATCTGGGAATTACCACCCAGGTCCCTAACATAACTAAAGAAAGCCTTGTGATTATCTTTAGTGTCTTGTGCAATTTTTCTCTCGAAGCTGGCCTTAGACAATTTTATGTGTGCCCGTAGTTTTTTGCTAATATTGATCAGTGATGCCTTCCCTTTTTGGGATTTTGCTTTATCATTTAGTAGCTTCCTCCTTCTATTGTATAGTTTGTTTATGGCTGGGGTCCACCAGACAGGACGTCTGCCTTTGGAGGATTGGGTCTTGGTTTTATTTGGGATCGCATGATCCATGCATTCCTGAAGGTGTTCATAGAATGCGTTTATAAAGGATTCTGCGGTCTGGGCTGTATTTTCCACAGGCCCGGGGCTTTGAAGGATTCCACCTCAGTTTTGAGGAGTGTAAAATTTGCTTTAGAGAAGTTTTTCACTGTGGTTTTCTGGGCAGGGGTGGGGTCGGGATGTGAATATCCAGTGAGATTAGTTTATGGTCTGATCTTACCAGTGAGGGATACACTTCTGGTCTGGAGCATAGTGTCCCCATGTTGGTGATGATCAGGTCCAGTATGTTTTCCCCTCTTGTGGGAGTGGTAACAAGTTGTTCCATAGCATTTGAGTTTATAAATTCTAGGAACCTTTGGGCTAGGGTGTTGGAGCTAGAGTAATGCTCCCAGTCTATGTTTGGGTAGTTGAAGTCGCCCAATATAATGGTGTTTGGAGAGACCTTCATATTTTCCAGTGTTCTCAGGAAGGCCGAGTGGGGTTCCTGGGTTTGGGAGGGTGGTCTGCAGCAGGCTATAAACTGGAAGGCAGTTTTACCCACTGTTAGTTGCACATGGATAGTCTCTGATGCTTCGTGCTTTGCCACCAACCTGGAGGTGTGGGTATCTTTGATGAATATCGATACTCCTCCTTTTGTGGTTCGGTCCAAGATTTGGGGCCGAAAAGCATGGTATGAGGTATAACCTGGTAGTGCTGGGGTGCTCTCGGAGCCCTGAACCAGGTTTCTGTTACTGCACAGATATCGATGTTCTCCATGCTAAGGAGAGTTTCGAAAAGTGCATCTTGAGGTTTAGACTTCTGGCGTTGAGTAGCATTACTCTTAGTTTCTTATCCCTTGTGATACCTATGGAGGTGGGTTTGTCTTTTGAGCCTTGCCTAAAAAAGGCACTATGGGGGTAGCAAGAGCCTTTGCCAATATCCGAAAGCCCAGGGGTGACAGGTGCAAGCCGTCCCTAGCGAAGCATCGTGGCTTGTCGAGCATATCATCCCAAGCTAACAGGCATTGGATCCCCTTTGAATGACACCAGTACTTAAGCCAGTTGTTGAAAGTGATCATCTTGTCTTCATATTGTGGCATCATTCTTGGTGAGGGTAAGATGCTACTCAAGGTCAGGGTCATACCGGCCTGGGCTACATGCTCAGAGAGCTCCTTTATGTCTCTTTTCATGTAGTCCAGGGAGGTACGTCTCAGGTCATTCACACCAGCATGGACAATGACGGAGTCATATTTGTACTTGCCTTGGAGTGACCTGAGTGCTTGTGTTATGTGGCGGATCCTAGCACCCGACAGGCTGCTCACCGTGACCCTCTCCTTGTTCAGCCTGGTGAGCGGGACGTCAGTGTGCCTGACGATAGAGTCACCTATTACAAGTGTATCAGGTGTGTTGTTTAGTCTTAAGGGCTGTGACTGTTTGGCACACTAGCTTTGTGAGATATGTGTTGCACGTGTTTTTTTTGGGGTAGCGGCTGCTTGGGTGTCTGCTTTGGAGGTCTCTGCTGCTACGGCAGATCTTTATTTGGAGCCTCCGAGTATGTTTTTGTGTGATTATGTGTTTGGTTTGTTGTCGTGGTAGGTCTATGTGAGACTGGAATTGTAGTGAGTATGGTTTCCTTCTCCTCCTGACTGGTTATGCCAGTACTGAGTTGAGAGAGCTTAGCCTCCAGTTTGGCTATATGGTTGCATCTCTCACATGTGT
Organism: Protopterus annectens; assembly: GCF_019279795.1. NCBI lineage: Eukaryota > Metazoa > Chordata > Ceratodontiformes > Protopteridae > Protopterus > Protopterus annectens. The sequence goes on along the minus strand of NC_056727.1, from coordinate 289,147,511 downwards.
TGGAATTTGTTGGGAGGAGGAGAGGGTTGTCTGTGTACATGAGGCAGTTGTAACATTGCCTCAAGATTCCCAGATTCACCAGCTGGACTGGAGAGGAGATTGACAACTGACCTTTGGACATGCTAGAATAATATTGGGAATTCCTTAATAATTGAAAACCAGGGCCAGTGGGGAGTGAGGGTGTAGTGCTTTTAATTTTTAGTGCTGACTTATATAATTGCTTTAGTGAGCAAGTGCCAGGTAACTTAAGTGCAATGTGTTACAGGTAACTTAAATGCAAAAACGACAAACAGTAACTTTCTTTCAAGTGAAACAAGGAAATAAGTACAGTAAGTAATGCAGATATCACTAGTGAGCCACAGAAGTGCTGAGAAGCCCAGATTAGGTGGAATTAGCGTTCCAGGAAATAACAAGCAAACAAACAACAAGCATATAAACAAAGCTATATTCAGCAGGCCTGGATCTAGTCTATGCTACAGCAAACAAGGTGTACCAATTTCAGTAAGATACAGTTCAAATATTCAGGCACTATAAACCTTTAACCAGAAATTCCCAGCTCAGAAGGGCAGAGTCCAGCCTCTTCTCCCACAAGAGTGCAGACCACAAACCTTCTTAATGTAAAATAACTGGCCTGAAGCCCAAGTGCCTAAACCAGAACTAATACACTTTAAGAATAACAGACACTGGGCTCTCAATCAGCAGTTCCCAACTTAGAAGGATGAAAGCTACCTGTCCTGCCAACACAGTGCATGCCACAAACCTTCCTAATGTAAAACAACTGGTCTGAAGCCCAAGTGCTTAATCCAAAAGACTTAGAATGACAGCTAAACTTTAATCAAGTTACTACCAAGCAGTAATAAATACAATTGAATACTTTAGAGAATGCCTGGATTAGTGCTCAAGTTACACAAACAAAGCTAGATCCAGCAGGCCCGAATCCAGTCTATGCCACAGCAAACAAGGCGCACCAACTTCAGTAAGAAGCAGTTCAGATATGCATGCACTATAAGCCTTCAATCAGAAATTCCCAGCTCAGAAGGGCAGAGTCCAGCCTCTCCTCCCACAAGAGTGCAGACCACGAACCCTCTTAATGTAAAATAACTGGCCTGAAAGCCTAAGTGCTTAAACCAGAATTAATACACTTTTAGAATAACAGACACTGAGCCCTCAATCAGCAGTTCCCAACCTAGAAGGATGTAAGCTACCTGTTCTGCCACTACAGTGCAGACCACAAACCCTCTCAGTGCAAAACAACTGGTCCGAAGCCCAAGTGTTTAAACCAGAAGGCTTAGAATGAGTTACACCAAGCAGTAATAAATACAATTGAGTACTTTTAAGATGATGCAAAAGTAAAAAAACGTAGGTAGAAACACAAGTACAGTAAAAGCAGATTACATTTTTTTTTTTTTCTGAACAAGTGCTGAGATCAAAGAAACAGATTTCTGGATTATGGAGAAGATTTCAGATTAATGGAGAAGATGGTTGATTGTTATGATGATTCCAAACATCAGTCTCTCTTGTGCTGTTACTAACACGCTGTCTATTAGCCAAATTCAGTCTGGGTCAAGTAAAGACATTACGTAGCTGGAAATCCTGAATATCGTGATCCAGCTTGCTACGTTTCTGTTGTATGAGCCATTTTTCATAGACCATAACGGTATCTAACATTGTGGATAGAGCTTTATTTACTAATTCTGTATTAAAATCTATATATAATTGTTCAAGTATAGATTCTTTCAATGCATTCTCTTCTGGTATAAAGAACTCTATTAGCAAATGTAAATAATTTTTGCTCACCTCAATGTTAAGTTTTTGCCATTTGGCCAGCAATTCTGGATACTGTTCGCCATAGGTCGGCATTTTTAATACACGCAGGCCTCTAGGAATAATGCCCTTGCTTAGGCACACTTCAAAGTGCTGGCGCTGCGTTGTTAGTCTTTTCAACTTAAAAGAGTCTGTCTCCAATTTCTCCATCGATAGTCTTAATTGTTCTAATGCATTAATGTCCATAGATTCATGCATCGCACCATTGTTACCACCATACAATAGTAAGGGGTTATCTTCACTCTTAATACATGTAGTAAACTTGGATAATATGCATTCGCGATCTGCTTACTATTAATGTCCAGTACATTGGAGTCATTATTTGCATTGGTTGCATTCACCTCTGCTTTCCCTGGTCCACTGGGTCCATAATCAAGTTCTATTTGTAAGTTATCCTCGGCCATGTGTCCGTGAAGTGTGTAGATGAAACAAGATACAAGCGTAAAAACTAAAACAAACACACCCACCAGAGCAAATGTCTCTCCGCTGCCTTGAAAGTAAAGTATAAATAACCCAAATGCGATAAACAGGGAGAGGCAACCAAACGGCTCACAGTAATAATCCAGTCTTAGTAAAATGAATAAAGGTTCATTTAATGTGTACACAGGTAAGCGCTTTCACCAAAGCTTCTTCAGACCTTAAAAAACTTCCCGCTAAACAAACATTTCCTTTTATACTAATCATATGACTATACTTCAATTAAACTATTAACTTGTTTAAAAAGACATGCATCTTTGTCGCTACTAAAACCACAATGTTCAAGCTATAATACATATACTGGATCAAATTCATGCGTTAAAAAACTGTTGAACGATAGCAAATATATATAATATATAGCGCTTATACATTTCTAGCTTATACAGATCCTAAAAATGAGAGCTTCTCAATTATTGTGGTAAATTTATAAGTACAAACTGGTGTGATGTTTATCTTTGATGTTCCTCCCTATCTATTTCTTTAATACAGATGCTTATAAGAATATATAAAAAATCATAAATATAGGTCTTACATAGACCAAAAGAAATAAAAACTATGTGTTATAAAATTTCTATTGATCAGATTTTTTGAGACTTCGCTGTGCATTTAGTTGCTATTAACTGAACAAGTGCAGCTGAGCTATACTGCAACCAAACTAACAGTGTTGTCAAAAATATCTACCATTTCATATGCATGCATCGAACACCAACATCGATGCTACAATAAAGATTCATTCTCCATTTATTAGCGAAGGTGTATATATACATGCTAATATTGCTCTACTAGACTATGTACTAAAAATAAAACAAAACAATATGTGTGTAGTGTACAAAAATACCGAATCTTACTTGAACATATTTTGTATAACTTTTAGTGCCTCTTGCATAAATGACTCTAGAGTCATACTTGACTCAGACATTATGGATACTTCTCTATCCATAATGTCAAAAAATTTGATCAATAGAAATTTTATAACTTCAAAAAATCTGATCAATAGAAATTTTATAACTTCAAAAAATCTGATCAATAGAAATTTTATAACATCAAAAAATCTGATCAACAGAAAATTTTATAACATCAAAAAATCTGATCAACAGAAATTTTATAACACACATTTTTATTTCTTTTGGTCTATGTAAGACCTATATTTTTGATTTTTTATATATTCTTATAATCATCTGTATTAAAGAAATAGATAGGGAGGAACATCAAAAATAAACATCACACCAGTTTGTACTTATAAATTTACCACAATAATTGAGAAGCTCTCATTTTTAGGATCTGTATAAGCTAGAAATGTATAAGTGCTATATATTATATACATTTGCTATCGTTCGACAGTTTTTTAATGCATGAATTTAATCCAGTATATATAGTATAGCTTGAACATTGTGGTTTTAGCAGAGACAAATGATGTATGTCTTTTTAAACAAGATAATAGTTTAATTGAAGTATAGTCATATGATTAGTATAAAAGGAAATGTTTGTTTGGCGGGAAGTTTTTTAAGGTCTGAAGAAGCTTTGGTGAAAGCGCTTACCTGTGTACACATTAAATGAACCTTTATTCGTTTTACTAAGACTGGATTATTACTGTGAGCCGTTTGGTTGCCTCTCCCTGTTTATCGCATTTGGATTATTTATACTATACTTTCAAGGCAGCAGAGAGACATTTGCTCTGGTGGGTGTGTTTGTTTTAGTTTTTACGCTTGCATCTTGTTTTGTCTACCCACTTCACGGACACATGGCCGAGGATAACTTACAAATAGAACTTGATTATAGACCCAGTGGACCGGGGAGAGCAGAGGTGAATGCAACCAATGCAAATAATGACTCCAATGTACTGGACATTAATAGTAAGCTGATCTCGAATGCCTATTATCCAAGTTTACTACATGTATTAAGAGTGAAGATAACCCCTTACTATTGTATGGTAACAATGGTGCAATGCATGAATCTATGGACATTAATGCATTAGAACAATTAATACTATCGATGGAGAAATTGGAGACAGACTCTTTTAAGTTGAAAAGACTAACAATGCAGCACCAGCACTTTGAAGCGTGCCTAAGCAAGGGCATTATTCCTAGAGGCCTGCGTGTATTAAAAATGCCGACCTATGGCAAACAGTATTCAGAATTGCTGGCCAAATGGCAAAAACTTAACATTGAGGTGAGCAAAAATTATTTACATTTGCTAATAGAGTTCTTTATACCAGAAGAGAATGCATTGAAAGAATCTATACTTGAACAACAGAAAAGATTATATATAGATTTTAATACAGAATTAGCAAATAAAGCTCTATCCACAACGTTGGATACCATTATGGTCTATGAAAAACGGCTCATACAACAGAAACGTACCAAGCTGGATAGAGATATTCAGGATTTCCAGCTAGGTAATGTCTTTACTTCGCCCAGACCGAATTTGGCTAATAGACAGCATGTTAGTAACAGCACAAGAGAGACTGATGTTTGGAATCATCATAACAATCAACCATCTTCTCCATTAATACCAGCCAATATTAATCTGGTACAGAGCAGAGTAGGAACCAATGAGACTTCTGATATACCTGTTAAACGTAAAACAACTAGCAATGGCGTTGAAGGTTCCAGAAGCACTTTGCCAAGTGTTCCAAGCTCACCTTCATCCATAGTTCAAATACAAACATGTGTGGTTTCTGCCCCAAAGGACATCATGAAGGATCAACAGGTGGTATGACCTAAAGTGGGTCATACTAATAACGTCAGAAATAATTCTAACACCAACACTATTGATAATTCAACAGTTTTTCATCAATTCCCCCTTCCCATTTCCAAGGAGAAGGGGGTGAGAAGGAATCGTTCGGAGAGTCGAGGACGTCAAAAAAGAAAATTATCAATAGAGAGGGAAACCAATCATACCCTCAAGAAAATGTGGAACCAGACGAGGATTGCCTAGTCTGGAATTTATCACATTGTGTTCTTGACTATTATGAATTGAATGTTCTCAACAAAGGGTTGAATTTTATTCCTACCAGTAAGATTCAACTCACAGATGTTTTGATAGACATAAAATTATATACCAGAAATATTATGCTGAAGTTTTTATATAGAAATTATGCAAGTAGGGATATTTATCCGTTTTCTAAACCAAGTCAGTTCATTCCGATTAATCACCCTTTGGTACAGGCATTTTATAATCTTGTAGAGGAAGACGTACATTGTCTATATAATGAGAGAAAAAAGCAGGGTTACACTAAATCCAGGTGTAATTTGAATTATAATGAAAGGAAAGCTTTACAGAGACTACAAGGGGATCACACTGTAGTCTTTAGACCAGTATATGTATATGATAAAGGAGGACCATTGGTAATAATGGATAAGACAGAATATATAAGAGTGATGGAAGATATGTTGAAAGATACACAATATTACAGCATTATAGACAAAAGAGTAGTTGAGAGCATAAAAACAAATATAGCTCAAATTTTACGTGATCTAATTACCAGCAATAAGATCACTCAGGAGCTAGCAAAATTTTTAGAGGTAGAACATCCACTGATACCTGAAATACAAGGTATACCCAAGGTTCATAAAAATCTGACAAACCCTCCCATGAGACCTATTGTCTCAGGGAGAGGTTGGTGTACAGAGACATTCTCACTTTACATAGAGAAACAACTCAGACCAGTGCTTAATAACAATAAGGTAGTTTTGAAAGACACAAAACAGTTCCTTATTGATTTATACGAACATACTAGCATTATACCTATGCAAACTAATATGCTGTTTGTCACTCTGGATGTTCAGTCATTATTCACCATTATTCCAAACGATTTGGGTATAGATTACATCACAAGGTATTTAATTAAGCACAGTGCATATAATGAGTTCAACATCCAACTCATAGGCTTCTTTTTAAAGTTGGTGCTTATGAACAATGTTTTTGTTTTCCTTAATGCCATCTATATTCAGCGTGAGGGCATAGCTATGGGCACTTCTTGTGCCCATAGCTACGCCAACATGTTTTTGGCTTTGTGGGAAGAAGAATATCTATTTCAAGAAACCTGGTTTAAAGATCATGTGACCTTTTATCGTCGTTTTGTAGACGATATATTCCTCATTTGGGAAGGAGATGAACAAAAGTTATACGAAAGTATTTCAAAAATGAATAGAATGACTGATGGTCTAAAATTTTCCTTTAATGCCTCATATACAAAAGTAGAATATTTAGATGTATATGTTGAAAGAGTAATGGACACCTACATCAATACAGGGGTTCATAGGAAGAAATGCTATAAAAAATGCAATACTCCATAGACAAAGTATGCATCCACAATATATTTTCAATAATATAATTAAAGGACAAGCTATGAGAATATCCCGACTAAATGCCACAGACAAGGGATACACTGAAGGGATGGGTCGATTCAGAAATAGATTAGTTAAGCGTGGATATAAAGACAAGGATATAGAAGAAATTCTGCGAGATATGCAAAGTTGAGATTGGATAGGGCGGCACCCTACTTTTCAGACATAACAAGTACGAAGAATCCCAGTAATGAAAATCAGGGACTACGAATACCTATGTTTTATACAATAGATAATCAAGATGTTAAGAAAATTATTCAGCAACACTGGCGTATTTTAACTACAGATCAGGATATAAGGAAAATAGTAGGGTTAAAGCCAAGGTATCTATTTAAGAACAAACCAAATCTCAGAAGGCTGTTATCAAACAAGAGATTTTAGAACAAATGGTTATAAAGGGACTACACCATGTGGAGGCTGTAGATATTGTTCCTATATAGATGAGAGTCCTGAGTTTTTACATCCAGATATAGGAAATAGGTATTATTTTAAAGTGACAGCTGATTGTAATACCATGCATGTAGTATACCTGGCTACTTGCCAGGAATGCCTATCATTCTACGTAGGCAAAACTGACCGAAAATTCCAAAATAGGATTAGAGAACATCTATACGCCATAAGAATAAACTATGAAAATAATGCGTTAGCGAAACACGTGTACATGGAAGGTCAAGATCATACTTTTAAATTTAAGGTGATAGATGTGTATATACCTAGGATACGGGAAGGGAATATCAGAAATGCTACAGAAAATAAAGAGGTTAATTGGATCATCAGACTTACAGCAGATAAAGGTAGAGGCTTGAATGAGAGAGCAATAATCAAACCAATCCTTAAGAATAGAAGGGTAACTGTCAAAAAGAAGCAATAAGCCCCATCAGACCAAGCTTTTCAACCCTTGATTTATTAGATTTAGTTGCAGTGGTTGTAGATCCATATATTAGTTGGAGGTATGTAGACATATACCAACGTGTATGAGCTTGGATTGCTTATTCAGATGCCTCGTGCTTCTATGAATAGATATGTAGATATTTAGAAATTTAGCTTTATTTAGTATAATTTGGCATTTCTTAAATCAGTTGCAAACATAGAATATATTTTATGTGGTATCAACACAGTTTGCACTCGTAGGTTATTACCATTTAATTTCAAATCCTTGCGTGACTACACTATGTCCGGATTAGACTATCAAGCTTAAACACATTCTTACACTGACGCATTGGTATGTATTATTTTGACGAATGTCAATTTATGCTAATGTTCCTAGTAGTATCACTTAGACATGCTTCGGGCCTTTTATGAAAACATCTACTTGGCCCGTTAAGTATTTCAAATCAGTTATATATGAGCATGACGCTCATGAGAATTTACAATGTCAGTTTGTTAGGATCAATCAGTTTTTAGTAAATGATATAAAATCAAACAGTATGTTAGGAAGCCTCTTTGGCTAACTAATTCATGAATAAATATGTTTTGTACATTTATATTAACACCAATGTTTACCCCTTGTGAATATTATATATATTTGCTTCACAGTACCTCCAAGAATACCTTCGGTAAACACCAATAAGTGCCAACGACTGCCAAAAAAGTTATAATCCACAGTTTATTGTCACAAGGCATGAACTAATACGACAAGCAGATAACACAAAACTAACAAAATTCAGTAGCGAACAGAGTTAAGCGCTTTCAACCATAGTAACTGGTCTTCATCAGAACTACTTCAGTTTAGTTAATCCGCTACTTATATAAACTATTTGGCGCCAAAACCGCTCACTCCATTTAAGATATACAAACACATTATTGGAGGAATAAATAAAAATCAATCCTACCACATGTGAATATTTGAATATTTATAATATACCTTCTGCTTAACCTTAAAATTCCCTAATTTAAACAAAGCAACTACGCATTTTCATCCATATGTTGCTCAGCAGTTTAGTACAATTGTTAAAAAAACAAGCTTCATAAAAACACGCATACTATAAATACATTATGATAATCAACAACCAACAACCCATATATATTTAAAAATAAATGTATATTTAAAAAAATATGTATGATAGAGAATATAAAAATAATAAATAATATATATAAAAATAAATATATATAGATATTCTTAAGCAGATAAATTATGTTTCTTAATCGATGAATTATATTACTTAATATTAAATAATAACTCTAGGGACAACAAAGATGTAAATGGACTGTTCCATTTTCGTTAAAAAAAAATTTTTCCTTTTTTAAAAAACCAACTAATCAAATATTAACTTATTAATATAAAATTATGATTTGAAATACAAAATAACTACTAGAATTTAGTTAAAATTACATAAATATGTGAATATATAAATAAACAAATAAATATATAAATATATATCTTACAATTTATTATACCACTTTATACTAATAACAACAATTTGGTTGATATATATTCATTTAATCCAGGAAAGGTGGTGGCATCTAAACATATTTGCCACCATGTTTCTTTATATGCTAGTAAACTTTTAATATCACCACCTCTGGGGTCCGTTTCTATAATATCAAGAATACTAAACATGAAATAATGGTCATCACCTTTAGTGTCTACATGCTGAAATAAGGCATTAGTTTTATCTTTAGTCTTAATACTGTAGATATGGTCATATATACGTCTTTAAGACATCTTTCTGTCTTTCCAATGTAAAAACTTGGACATTTACCACATTTAGCTAAATATATTACGTTTTTTGTATTACAATTCCCATATCTACATCTTATATTAGATTTCAATCCATTCTGTAATTTTATCTTACTTTCCAAGGACATATATCTACATTGATTGCAGAATCCACATTTACTACTTCTATTATTGTCACTCAAAACATTTTTTCTTTTCTTCTCAGTGTATCTATGTTCCATAAGAGACTTCATATTTCTACCCATTTTATATATAAAATTTGGTTTAGTTCCCAATAATTTTACCAAACTTATATCACTACTTAGTAAATACCAAAATTTGTAAATAACTCTCAATCTGATCTACCCCTAAATTATATTGTAGTATAAATAATCTCTGATAATTATGATTTGATGTGTTCATAAGGGATTTGCTATCACAATTGTTAAATAATATGTTGCCAGCTCCCAATAATGGTCTATATTTTATATTCCACTGATTGGTAACGTATACTATTGTTTCATCCAGCATTTCTTCAGGGTATCCTCTTTGGATGAATAAAGTTTTAATATATTTTAATTCAATTTTCATATCTTCAAAATTAGAAACCATGCGTGCTGCACAGATCATTGCCCCTTAAAAACATTTTGTTTGACTTTTTGTGGGTGGCAGCTATTATAAGCTAAATAGCTATTAGAGAAAGTACTTTTTCTATGTATTTTGGAATAAACTGCACCCTCTCCATAATAAATGTGGGTATCTAAATATGGTAATCCATTATTACTCTGAGAATATGTGAATTTCAAATAGTCACTACTAGTATTAAGAAAATCAATAAATTGCTGCAACATTTCTTGTTCGCCTTCCCACAAAATATAAATATCATCAAGAAATCTTGAATAATATTTTACATAGCAAAAATATTGACTGGGAAATAAGAGTGTGTCTTCCCAATTAAGCCTAACCAGGTTGGCATATATGGGGGCACAAGCTGCCCCCATAGCTACCCCCTGGTTTGCTTAAAATATTCTCCTTCAAAGTATATGAAATTATTGTCCAAAACTATGGACATCATTTCAACCAATAAACAAATTTCATCCCAGTCAAAATTAGTGTGTTTAACTATGCAATTTTTGAAGGCCTCCAAGCCTTCCTGTTTTGGGATACAGGAGAACAAGTCAATGACATCCACTGTAACAGTAATAATAGTAGTAGTAATACTATTACTATTTTTTATAATGTCAATTGGAAAATTAGCTAGGAAAACCCATGAATCCTTGACCGTATATTTAATTGTCGAATACATACCTTTTAATTTAATATCAATATACTTACTAATAGGAAATGTTTTGGAATAACTACCCGACACTATTGGTCTAAATGGAGGGTCTATAATATTTTTATGTACCTTAGGTATTCCTATAAGGGTGGCTACTTTGGGAAATTTTACCTTTATAAATTTATAAATTTCTTCAGTAATGCGAGGTATTCCTCAATATAAGAATCAATATGTTGATATGCTATATGCAATTCATTAAGTGAGATTGTCTCATAGTTGCCTGTTAAATATAGAATGTCATATATTTTCTTAATATACTGTATATTATCATATAGCACTATCCCTCCCGCTTATCTGGTTTCATTAGTCTAATATTATAATCATTCCTAATTTCATTTAATAATTTAATTTCATCTTTTGATAAGTTGCTAATATTAGTACTCTGTTTCAAATTTAAATATTCCTGATATAATTCCCTTGTTACTACCCTATCAAAGGTGTCTATAGAGGGGTGATTAGGTGGTGTAAAAGTACTAGTTTTATTTAACAAATTACTTGATTTTAAAGTAGTATTAGTATGTTCAATTTTTGATGTGTTATTAAAAAATACTTCCAAGTTAATCTTCCCAACGTATTTCTTAAAATCTATTAGTAATTCTGTTAAATTAAATTTTGGATTAGGAATAAATTTCATACCTTTCACAAATAAATCAAAATAAACACTATTAATTGCAATATTAGAGTAGTTATAAATATTAAAATTTTTATATGTATGAACATTTCCATTGATTATTATGTCCTCATCTTTGTTGTCACCATTGCTATTTATATTCATCAAGGTGTGGCTCGAATTCTCAAATATTAGATTAGTATTTGGAGCAGAATGCTCATAAGTTTCATCTACAGCAACATTATTATGACAAGGGATCAATAATTCCGGTAATGCTGATTGTATCCCTTCCTTTTGAAGAATTCTTTTCTCTGATATGGCTGACTTGTATCCTTTGGATGGCTCTGAAAATCCTGTCTCACATATTGACCCCTTTCCTCATGTAATTCCTGATAATTGTATTTATCAGTATTGTTGTAGTTAAACCTATTGTAATTATTATAATTATATTTATTACGGTTATTAAAACCTTGTGTTTTATCATTCCTAGGGCTAGGCCAAGAATATGCAATCCCTTTATTATATTGTTCCCTATCTCTTAACATTTTATTTGATTTGCGTTGACTTACTTTAGCAATCAATTTCTCAGCTTCTAAGAATTGCCTATTATATAGCTTCTCCCATTCTGTAAATAATAAATCATTTACTATATGTGCATTAAGTTTCGCCGCCTCCTGTATTAACTTGCTTAATCTTTCATCATTATATTTTATTAATAAACGCATATAATTATACCCACACTCATCAAAAAAACAAGTTAAATTCATCTTTAACTGCACTAGTCAAATCCATACCCATGGGTTGTTTAAAAAACCTCAAACCCATGAAAACAATCTTACTATCAACACATTTAAATAAATATACATTGTCAATTTTCAGTCCATTTATGGTTTTTAATTTCTTTCCCAATGCGTAAATCATACTTTTGAGACTCCCAGTCTCATCAATATCAATAACATCAAAATTCTTATTACCATTTATATTCCTATCATCTATTTTGCCTATATCATAATTACAGTTTAAAAACTTGTTAAATTGTTTGTCTTTAGAGTTCGAAGCTTGCTGTACTGATGGAAAACGTGACTGAAGGGTTGATGGAACAGTACCCTTATTATTGTTCTCAGTAACTGCTGAATAAGTCTTAGCAGGTAACATACACTTCGGTTTGGTACCCATTCTCTTAGCCTCTAAATCGATGTCGTAGAGGGAAAAATCAAAAGTAATATCAGTCAAGTTGATGTTACTACTCAACAGCGGTGCTGTAATGTCAAGTACATTGTATTGGCTTTGATTATGAACTTTCTGCCCATTTGGTATATCAAGACCGTCATTCAGCACCTCACCTTCTCTATCTGGTACATTAATGTTATAATTTTTTATCCTATTAGAGCCAGGCATCACTGTATTGTGCGTTTCCCTAGTTGCTCCACTCGAATCAGGTAAGCCCACCCGTGGGGCTAAACCTTCCGATATACCAGCCGGCGTATTATGCGACAAATTAGGTTTATCTGCTTTATCAGGTTTGTCTCCTGACAATACCTTATTAACCAAAAATACAAGTCTAGCGAGCTCGTCTTTAAGCCCTGCTAGTTCCTCTTTTAAAAAACCAATGCTGCTGTGAACTTTGGAATCAGTGTTAGTCTTGCCCAAAGCATCAGCATTAGAAATATTCGTGCTCGAAAAATCCACATTAACAGCAGTAGCACCGGTGTCTTCCGCAGCCATGAACAACAACAGAATAAAATTTGCTTCACAGTACCTCGAAGAATACCTTCGGTAAACACCAATAAGTGCCAACGACTGCCAAAAAAGTTATAATCCACAGTTTATTGTCACAAGGCATGAACACGAACTAATACGACAAGCAGATAACACAAAACTAACAAAATTCAGTAGCGAACAGAGTTAAGTGCTTTCAACCATAGTAACTGGTCTTCATCAGAACTACTTCATTTTAGTTAATCCGCTACTTATATAAACTATTTGGCGCCAAAACCGCTCACTCCATTTAAAGATATACAAACACATTATTGGATGAATAAATAAAAATCAATCCTACCACAACATGTGAATATTTATAATATACCTTCTGCCTAACCTTAAAATTCCCTAATTTAAACAAAGCAACTACGCATTTTCATCCATATGTTGCTCATGAATTTATATCAACCAAATCGTTATTAGTATAAAGTGATATAATAAATTATAAGATATTTGTTTATTTATATATTTATATAATTTATATATTCACATATTTATGTAATTTTAACTAAATTCAAGTAGTTATTTTGTATTTTAAATCATAATTTTATATTAATAAGTTAATATTTGATTAGTTGGCTTTTTAAAAAAGGAAAAAAATTTTTTAACGAAAATGGAACAGTCCATTTACATCTTTGTTGTCCCTAGAGTTATTATTTAATATTAAGTAATATAATTCATTGATTAAGAAACATAATTTATCTGCTTAAGAATATCTATATATATTTATTTTTATATATATTATTTATTATTTCTTATATTCTTTATCATACATAATTTTTTAAATATACATTTATTTTTAAATATATATGGGTTTGTTGATGGTTGTTGATTATCATAATGTATTTATAGTATGCGTGTTTTTATGAAGCTTGTTTTTTAACAATTGTACTAAACTGCTGAGCAACATATGGATGAAAATGCCTAGTTGCTTTGTTTAAATTAGGGAATTTTAAGGTTAGGCAGAAGGTATATTATAAATATTCAAATATTCACATGTTGTGGTAGGATTGATTTTTATTTATTCATCCAATAATGTGTTTGTATATCTTTAAATGGAGTGAGCGGTTTTGGCGCCAAATAGTTTATATAAGTAGCGGATTAACTAAAATGAAGTAGTTCTGATGAAGACCAGTTACTATGGTTGAAAGCGCTTAACTCTGTTCGCTACTGAATTTTGTTAGTTTTGTGTTATCTGCTTGTCGTATTAGTTCGTGTTCGTGCCTTGTGACAATAAACTGTGGATTATAACTTTTTTGGCAGTCGTTGGCACTTATTGGTGTTTACCGAAGGTATTCTTGGAAATATTATATATATGTTGAGAATGATACATATAGTTTTTGCAAGTTATACTGCAGTATTATTTAAATGATAGCCGTGAATTACGGTTAGAGAAGTATATGTCCAGTATGAGTCAAGTATGACTCTAGAGTCATTTATGCAAGAGGCACTAAATGTTATACAAAATATGTTCAAGTAAGATTCGGTATTTTTGTACACTACACACATATTGTTTTGTTTTATTTTTAGTACATAGACAGTCTAGTAGAGCAATATTAGCGTGTATATATACACCTTTGCTCATAAATGGAGAGCAAATTTTTATTGTAGCATTGATGTTGGTGTTTGATGCATGCATATGAAATGGTAGATATTTTTGGCAACGCTGTTAATTTGGTTGCAATATAGCTCAGCTGCACTTGTTCAGTTAATAGCAACTAAATGCACAGCGAAGTCTCAAAAAATCTGGTCAATAGAAATTTTATAACACACAGTTTTTATTTCTTTTGGTCTATGTAAGACCTATATTTTCGATTTTTTATATATTCTTATAAGCATCTGTATTAAAGAAATAGATAGGGAGGAACATCAAAGAAAAACATCACACCATTTTGTACTTATAAATTTACCACAATAATTGAGAAGCTCTCATTTTTAGGATCTGTATAAGCTAGAAATGTATAAGTGCTATATATTATATATATTTGCCATCGTTCAACAGTTTTTTAATGCATGAATTTGATCCAGTATATGTATTATAGCTTGAACATTGTGGTTTTAGTAGCGACAAATGATGCAGGTCTTTTTAAACAAGTTAATAGTTTAATTGAAGTATAGTCATATGATTAGTATAAAAGGAAATGTTTGTTTGGCGGGAAGTTTTTTAAGGTCTGAAGAAGCTTTGGTGAAAGCGCTTACCTGTGTACACATTAAATGAACCTTTATTCGTTTTACTAAGACTGGATTATTACTGTGAGCCTTTTGGTTGCCACTCCCTGTTTATCGCATTTGGATTATTTATACTTTACTTTCAAGGCAGCGGAGAGACATTTGCTCTGGTGGGTGTGTTTGTTTTAGTTTTTATGCATGATCATAAAGTGTTTATGTCTGCTATGGCTAAAGGGATGGCAAAGGTATTGCCAAAATTGGTAGATATGGATAAATGTGGTTTGGTGGAGGAGAGGCAAACATTTTACAACTTTAACAGAAAGTACAGTTGTGTAAAATCTCACTACAGCAACAGATATCAGTCTCTTCACTGTTGCAGTATTCTTTACCTCAGAGATCACCTGCCAAGGACAGCCCAATATCTGGACAATATACCAAAGTCTTTAGTTCTTATAAGCGTTGTACATCACACATATACTCCCTGCACAAACTGTAGGGCATAAAGGAGACATATGGACACACGCACTCAGAACTGAGAATGCCCTATGAATGCTCAGAGGGACAAGGAACACGTGCATTCAGAAGGGGAAAAGGGAACATGATGATGAGCCCCTTAGCCAGGAGGGCAAGACAAGGAGAAGGTTAGAGTCAGAACAAAGGGGTTAATAGGGAAGAGAGTGAATACTGCGACAGTGAAGAGAAGGACATATACTGTTATGGTAAGACTTTACACAGCTGTACCATGTCCTTCCATATCCCTGTTACAGTATCCTTTACCTAAGGAATAGTATAAGAGCTCAACAAAAGGCCTATGAGGAGAAAGGCACAGAAAAGCCTTCTACAAACCCATGCAGAATAGCTCTGCCAAACCCCACCCTGGCACTGGAAATATCATTCAGCTTGTAACCTTAGTGAAAGTAGGTACAGAGGACCAAGTGGCAGCTGATGGAACTGGTATCCAAACCCTTGAAAAAGGCACCAGAGAAGACATCTGGCCTAGTAGAATGTGCATCTACCAATGATGAAAGACATTTTTCATGAGAAGAACAACAAAAAGAAATGCCCTTAGAAATCCAGGAGAGGATGCTTTACTTAGAAGCAGCCAAACCCAAAGTCCTGCAATGAAAGAGGGAGTGGAAAGCCTGAAGAGCCAAGAACAAAGCCCTCATCTCCTTCACAATGATGTGATCTGACATCTGATGAGGATGCCAGAGACCCTGAACCTCACTCAGATTTGCAAATAACTTCAGTTTTATTCAAATAATATCGGAGCTGTCTATGAAAATCCAAGGTGGCAGAACCTTCTCAATGGCACACTGGGGATAATGAAAAAAGGAAGAAAGATGTATAGAATGATTAAGGGACAATTTATTGCCCACCTAGGGCATAAAAGAAGGATCAATATAAAGAGACATCATTTCCCTGTGAAAACCCCAAAAAAGGAGGAATAACCATGACAGCCTGAAGCTCAGACATCCTCTTGGCTTAAGTGACAGCCAAAAGAGCGTTCTTCCAAGTACAAAGCTTGTAAAGAAGCTGAAGAAGCAGGCTCAAAAGGAGCCTGAATTAATTTCTCAAGTACAAAACTGAGGTACCAGGAAGGTGGAAAAGGCTTCCTGCATGGCCTGATATGAAGGACACCTTTAAGAAATTGCTTGACCTCAAATCTAGAGGCCAGAGGAAGAGTCAAGGACACACAGTAGAAACTGTCAATAGGTGGGCTTTACTTAAAGAATATGCCATCGCAGCATGGAGCAGATCACACAAAAGAGAGAACCAAAGGGTCCTCCATAGATAGGAGATCCTGATGGTGAGAAAGGCACCATACAGAAAATCACATCCACTTAGACATGTATGATTTCCTGGTAGAGGGGTTCCTGGCCTCCTAACGACCATAATGCATGTCCTCAGAAAACAGGTGCCTAAATGAGATCAACACTTTATCACCCACAGTGTCAGTTGAAGAGTGGACAAGTGCGGATGGATAAGAGACCCCTTGTACTGTGTGAGAAAAGCCACTCGATGAGATAACTTGTGGTGACTGCCCCTGGTCATGTGAGAAAGAAAGGGGAACCAATGATGTCTGGGCCAAAAGGGAATCACTATCAAGCTTCTAGGGGAGTCCTGCCTGATCTTGTGCAAGGCTCATGGTAACAGAGGAAGGGGAGGGAAGGGGTAAAAACAAAATAAAATAAAATAATAAAAAACCCTTTCAAGGAAAAGACAGGGCAACCACCTTACAAGCCAAAGGACTTGGGACTCTGGAACAGAAAAAAAACAGGAAGTTGTCTTTTCAGAGTGGAAACAAAAATATCTACCTGAGGAATACCCCATCAATGGACAATGTCCATCGAACAAATCTCTGGGAAGCATCCATTTGTGAGCTTGTGTGCTGGACCTGCTCAAAGACTCTGCCACCAGATTGTGCTGAGGAAATGAAAACTGCCTTAACAGTCACTTGATCCTGGATAGCTAGATCTCAGACTTGAACGGCTAGCTGGCAAAGAAAATAGGATCTTGTGCCCTCCCTTGCTTGTTGACATGCCACATCACTGTGGTATTTGTCTGTGAAAACTTTGAGGGTCCTAGGATAAAAGAGGGCGTGGAAAGCCCAAAGAGCCAAGAGCAAGGTATTCACCTCCTTCACATTGATGTGATCTGACCTGTGATGATGGGACCAGAGAGCCTGAACCTTGGGGGGGGGGGAGAATTGGTACCCCACCCCTTGTCTGATGAATCTGCAAAGAGCTCCTGAGCTGGAAATGGAGCTTTCAGAGGAAGCCCTGGGTTGAGCAAAAGCTGATGAACCCACCAGTGAAGCTTAAGCTTGAGACAGGTAAGAAAAGTTACAGAGAAATCCAGGAGATGGTAATGCTGCAGTCACACTGACTTGAGTGAAATCCAGGAGATGGCAATGCTGCAGCCACAATGACTTGAGGTACTACTGAAGCTTCCTCAAATGGAGCCTGGCTTGAGGAAACATGAGAATGGTGGATGCCAAGAACCATGAGAAATTCCCTGGCTGAGACAGGCTGCCACAGGCAGAAAGGAGTGGAAAAAAGGCAATCGGAGACAGAGTCTTGGGGGAAGGCAGTGATGCCAGCAGTGGAACAGTCTGAAGCAATACAGCCAAGGAAAATATGATCCTGGGAAGGTGTCGGAACAGACTTCTGGTGAACCTTAGACTCTAACAGGGAAGTAGTGAATTGGAGATCCTGCAGCAGAGAGTAGGGGGAAACAGCTTGAAAAGACAGATCATCAAGACTGGGAATGATGTGAATCACTCAAACCCTACAAAAATCAATGACAGGCACAAGGACTTTGGTGGACACCCTCACTGCAGTAGAGAGGCCAAAGGGCAGAGCAGAAAACTGAAAATGCAAGGAAGAAACAGAAACTTAAAAATTTCCTGAAGAAAAGATGGATGCATCCTTGTGAAGGTATACATCCTTGATATCCAGAGAAACCAGAAAGGCCTCAGAAAGGAGAAGGGGAAATAACATCTGCAGAGATAGCATCCAAAAGAAAGAAATCTTGAGGAAGGTGCTCAGCCTAGAAAGATCTAGAACTGGTCTACATGTGACCTGCTTTCAAGGTACCAAAAACATCCTAGAATAAACCCCCCTTCCCTTTCTGGGCAGAAGACAAAGTTTGACTGGTGCCTGAGCCAAAAGAGAGCGAAAAACCTACGGGAAATGACAGAACAGTTTCTGAGGAAGCCAAGGAATGCCTGAAAAGGGAGGAAGGGATTTCCAAGCCATGAAATATCCCTGATGGATAATGAAAAGAACCCAAGAATCTGAAGTGATTCAAAGCCAATCTGGAAGGAACAGACACAGATGGAGGGACAAGAGAATCTTACTGAGGGAAGGGGGAAGCAAACTGTCAAACAGAACCTAACTTCTGCAAAGCAGCTTTCTGGGAGGCAGAAGTCTGAGTAGAATTAGCTGTAGGCACGTCCTTGTGAAGAGGAAGAGATTTCCTATGGACAAATGCAGACTTGGCGGGATAATTCCTCTGAAATTTGGGAACTGGAGCAACAAAAATATGTTTCAATTCCTGCAAGGCTTTACCCCTGTCCTGAAGGGACTTGAAAATTTCAGTAGCAGTAGAACCGAAAAGATTTTTATTATCTAAAGAAGCATCCAAACGTTTTGACTTAATGTCATCAGGCAAATGCTGAAGAAGAAGTCAATAATATTTCATCACTGAACCAAAGGCAGCAACCCTGAAAGAGGCATCAACTGCATCAATGCTGCATTTGATCAAGTGGCAGGCACCTTGAGAAGGAAAGTGGAGTAGGAAAGGGCCAAAGTCTTCCCCTCAGAGTTAGGAAGGTCAGAAACTACCTTAGAAACTTGAGAAAGGACAGCCAAAACATATAGCTGGTCATTTCAGTGTGGTAGTTAATGGCTCTAAAAGACAGAGTGGCAGCAGTACAAACTTTATTGCTCAAACTTTCTATAGCCCTACTATCCTTATCAGAAGGCAACAGATTAGTAGAAAGCAGTAACTTGGAAGGCTTTTCTGAAGAGACTGACACCACAGAAGGATCAGCAGAAGGACATTTATAAAGAAACTTGCACTTCTCGGGCACTTTATAAAATCTAGCTGGCTTTTTGAGTGCAGGAGCCTGAGAATCAGGGGGCGCAGGTGCAGCTGAGAAAGTACCAAGGAGGGCAGCCAGAACAGGAGAAACAGCAGATGGCTTGGAAGACTCCATCTGCAGGACCTCAAAATACATTTTCTAAATCTCAGAGACTTGAGAACAATCACATTGAAGATATTCCATCACACAGGCAATGGTACCTCCAAAGGAGTGCTTCTCCAAGGGAAAATCTGGACTAATCCTCCTCTTCTGATCCACAGACCAAGAGGAAAGGAATTTGGGATGAACAGGCCAAAGAGTTCAGTCCTGAGTCCAAGTCTTCATCCAAGAAATCCACTTCCCTATGCTTCTTGAGAGGAGTAGAAGACCAGGGAGGAGCAGAAACAGTGACTCATTGGGGGCTTCAAGGTCATCAGAGCATTAAATAAACCCTGAGTGAAATCCTACAATTCATGCTGGAGATTTTTAACAACAGGGGAAATGTGCTTTGTTTCGTGTTTCTTCTTCCATGGGTCATCAACTGGAAACAACCTCAGGGGGTCAGACCATGGCAAGATTCAATAATGGTTGTAAGAATCTCCTTTCTAACTAAGACTTGAGGAATCCTCCTTGGTCCGTCGGATATAATCAGCCAAGGTTCCCCCTCAATGACGGGTACAAATGTTTGAATAGCCTCCAAAGACGTGCGAGAAGCTGGATCCATACTGGCCTCTAATGGGGTTGTGGCAGAGGGATCTGAAGCAACCAGTAGATGGTCCTCTGGGCTTTCACTAGCCTCAAGACAGAAGTCTAGGGGAAAATGGACAGCAGCTGGATCAGACAATTTTTTTGCCCTTCTTGGCTGATGGCTGGTGATTGGGATGGGAAGATTCTGCCACTGCACTCTAAGCCAACAATTTAAGATGCTGGTTCTCCAGGTATATGAACAAGGAGGGCAGATGACTACATAGGATCTTAGGCACAAATGCCAGGTAGCTAGAGCACTGTGTATGACCATGGGAAGTACCCAAACTGAAGAGACATTGGTTGTGATGGTCTTTATGGGGAATCTGCCTCCCACAATGACAATTGCCCTTTCTGGATGACATGTAACCTAATAGCAACATCAAAAGAAAACACCCTAATGAGGCACTTATCTAAAAACAGGGCTTAGTAACCAGCACAGCAGATGGCCAAGTGGGCGGCATACAACTATAGCATTCAGACTGGTGGAAAACAAGTTCTGAGGATGCGCATTCATACATCACTTTTATGACCTACACCTTGTATGGGGAGTATATATGTAACATACAATGCCTTATAAGAACTAAAGGCTTTGGTATACTGGTCTGATGTTGGGTTACCCTTGGCAGGAAATTCCTTAGGTAAAGAATATTGCAATGCAACTGTGAAATGAAAGGACATCAATGGAGATCCAGAGGGAAGCAGAATTTAAGAAAATACTGCTGTTGCTGATGGGTCCTGATGCACAGAAAACATTTAACAGAGTACTCTAGGATTTTTATGAGTAGGGCAACGGAAAAATTTGCATTTCTGGATTCAATAAAAAGATTACATAGGAGGATATATGAGGGATCAAAGTCAAAAATCAAAATGGGGGGGGGGGGTTCACTCTCCAAAAAGTTATGTCTGAACAGAGAAACCAGGCAGAGGTGTCCTTCTTCCCCTTTATTTGCGTTAAATCTACAACAGCTGACAAAGAAAATAAGGGATTCAGAAATTCAAGGATATAACTGGTATGGCAATCAAAAATAGTTGGCTTTATTTGCAGATATTAGTTTATACCCGATAAAACCAGAAAAGGAAATCTCAGTGTTGTGGAACATTCTGAGGTAGTTCCGTGATTTTTTGGGGTACAAAGTTAATAAAGATAAAACAAAGTAAACTATGTAACCACTCATGGATTTGTTCAGCAATACCCATCTTTATGGGGGCATGATAAAAAGAAATATTACGGAGTACGAGTTAAAAATGACATTGTTATGGCAGCTAAGGATATGGGGGAAAATACAAAACAAAGATAATACAAAAACTGAAAAACTAGAAGCTCATGCTTATGAATATGGATAGCAAGATACAAGCAGTACAAATGTTTTTAGTTCCTTTAGTTTTATACACAGGTCAGGCATATTTTATCAACCAAAGGAAAGTCGTGGATAGTAATTAATAGAGCTGAAAGATAGTAAGAGTCAAGTAGGATAAGCTGATCTTGATATGAAGCAATATTTTACAGGTACACAGTTGAGGCTCTCATACATAGCACAAAAAGAAAGTTACAATTCAAAATGAAAACAAATAATGATGAAGCAGTGGGGAAATTCAAGAAATAAGGCAAGAGTGTGATTCTGGATGCAAATCCTTAAGGAGAATAACGACTACGGGATATTAAATTCATAAAGTAGCAGAAAGTATACCAAGAATTAAGTCAACTTGGGAATGGAGAAAGGAGATTCTGCCACTAGGGATGACTGCAATTAGAGATACAGACAATAAGCAAGAAGGGACTGAAAATTATTGGAGAAAACTGGCAAAGGAACTAAGATATTGGGAGCAAATAACTAGAGAGGGAAAGGCAATGGAATGGGAAGATGCCAAGTATTTATTTGAACTGCAGGTTAGAGATTGCCTTCTCTATCAAGGACCGATATCAGAGTATAGGCAAACAGAAAAAAACAGGGGGATCCTAAACGAAATGCCAGCACTGTTAGAGGTTTTAGTAGAAACTGAAACAGAAGCTGCCATTAAAAAAATGAATAATTAGTAGCGCACATAAAATATTGCATGATAACTATAAAACTCCATCAGAGGAGGGTAGAAAGCAAGACTGGATAAGCAATTCACAAAGAAACAATGGGGGATATATAAGGCTCTCATACATGGCACAAAAAGAAAGCTACAATTCAAAATGAAAAGGAATAATGATGAAAGCAGCGGGGGAATTCAAGAAATAAGGAAAGAGTGTGATTCTGGATGCAGAGGATAACAACTTTTTCAGACTCAGCACAGCTCCTCGTGGTCCTGCAGAGTGTTACAAACAGAAGAGAAACGAAGAGAGAGACTTCAAACAGATCATTTTCTGCCTTTCTACTTGCGACTGCATATTCTCACCGAAAAGCGAGTTTCTAGCTATTCTAATATCTGAAAAAGCTTGTTTTTGCATTTTTACTGTTCCTGTACTTCTTTAAATCGTTTTTGTGTTGTTTAACTGTTGTAGGCTACACACTCAAGTGCGCTAGCATGTTTAAAGCATTTGCAGTGTTTTTCTGTTAAGTTACTGTTGTTCTGTTGAAAAAAAAAAAAATCCTTGTTTCCAGCCTTTTCTGAACTACAGTAGTCCAGATTTGGGGTTTTGCTGAATTCTGGGCTGTGGTATAAATTCCTGTGTTGCCCATATCCTTATTTGAATAGCAGGAAGCTTCTCTGTTCACCAGTGAGAGTGGGGAGCTTTGAGCAGCCTATCTGTCCCTGGAGGAGTGGTTTCAGCCCAGCAACTTGTAGCTTATTGGCTGTTTTTGGGCTAATTCCTATCTCTTTCAAGTTCCCTGCCTTAAAACCCATGTTTGCGCAGTTTTGCGCATTGCGCAATGTTGCGCAGTGCCATTTAAGCAGTTTTAAACTATTCCCGGCTCCACAAATTCTGCTCTTCAATTTTTCCCCTTAGAACTAGTCAAACTCTGAAAATAAGCACTCAACCTTCATTCTACAGCCCAGCACTTGCTCAAATTTCCCAGTAAGCACTAACAAACTTTAGCACTACACCCCCTTATACTATCCAGAAGTACAAGGCTCCCTATTCGTCCATTCTGGACAATCAATAAATCAGTTCTTTAAACCATCCAGGCATGTCCAATGTGCAGTTTGAGGTATACTCTCCAGTCCAGCTGGTGAATCTGGGAATCTTGAGGCAATGCTACAATTGCCTTATGTACACAGACAACTCTCTCCTCCTTCCAATAAACTCAAATATATGTGAGAGATGCAACTATACAGCCAAACTGGAGGCCAAGCTCTCTCAACCCAAGAATGGCACAGTCGGTCAGGAGGAGAAGGTAACCACTCGCACCACACAACCAGTCTCACATAGACCAATCGCACCAGCAAACAAGGCACAAACTCACAAAAACATACCCTGAGGCTCTAAATAAAAAACTGCCAAAGCAACAGAGACCTCCAAAGCAGACATCAAAGTAATCCCTACCCCACAACAACTTTCATGCATCACATACTCCAAAAAGTCAGTGTGCCATGCAGTCGCAGCCCCTAAGACAAAATAACACACCTAATACACTAGTAATTGGAGACTCTATTGTTAGGTACAATGATGTCCCACTCACCAGACTGAACAAGGAGAAGGTCACTGTAAGCTGCCTGTCGATTGCCAGGATCTGCCACATAACACAAGCACTCAGGTCACTCCACAGCAGGTACAAATATGACTCTGTCATTGTCCATGTTGGTGTGAATGACCCGAGATGTACCTCCCTGGACTAAATGAAAAGAGACATAGAGGAGCTCTCTGATCATGTAGCCCAGGCCGGTATGACCCTGACCTTGAGTAGCATCTTGCCCTCACCAAGAATGATGCCACAGTATAAAGACAAAATGATCAATTTTAAAAATTGGCCAAGCTATTGGTGTCATTCAAAGGGGATCCAGTGTCTGTCAGCCTGGGATGACATGCTCGACAAGCCACGTTGCTTCGCCAGGGACGGCTTGCACCCGTCACCCTTAGGCTTTCGAATACTGGCTAAGGCTCTTGCCACACCCGTAGTGCCTTTTTTAGGCAAGGCTCAAGAGACAAACCACCTCCATAGACAATACCACACACAAAAAACTAAGGGTAATGCTACTCAACGCCAGAAGTCTAAACCTCAAGACGCACGCACTCGAGGCACTCCTCAGTATGGAGAAAATCGATATCTGTGCAGTAACAGAAACCTGGTTCAAGGCTCCAGAGAGCATCCCAACACTACCAGAATTCAACTCATACCATTCTTTTCAGCCCCAGAACTCGGACCGAAATACTAAAGGCGGGGGAGTATCCATTTTCATCAAGGATACACACACCTCCAGGTTAGTGGCACTGCATGAGGCTGCGGAAACCATCCATGTGCAACTAACAGTAGGTAAAACTGCTTTTCAGTTTGTAGCCTGCTACAGATCACCCACCTTGTCGCAGGACCCCCACTCGGCATTCCTGAGAATATGAAGGTCTCACCAAACACCATGATATTGGGGGACTTCAACTACCCAAACATTAACTGGGAAAACTACTCAAGTCCCAACTCTTTCGCCCAACGGTTCCTGGAGTTTATACACTCAAATGCCATGGAACAACTGTCACCACTCTCACAAGAGGGGACAACATATTGGACTTGGTCATCACCAACATGGGGGCTCAATGTTCCACACCAGAGGTAAACCCCTCGTTGGTAAGATCAGACCATAAACTAATCACAATGGACCTCCACATCCCGACCCCACCCCCAGCCAAGGAAACCACTGTGAAAACTTTCTCAAAATCAAACTTCACACTTCTCAAGACTGAGGTGGAAAGTTTCAAAGCCCCCGAGCTAATGGAAAATGCCACCCAAATTGCAGAATCCTTTACAAATGCACTCTATGAGCACCTACAGTAATGCATGGATTGTGCCATCCCAAGTAAAACCAAGACTCACTCCTCCAAAAACAGTAGACCAGTCTGGTGGACCCCGGCCATAAATAAGCTATACAACAGAAGGAGGAAACTATTACATGATACGGCAAAATCCCAAAAAGGGAAGGCATCCCTGATTAGTACTAGCAAGAAACTTCGATCCCTCATAAATTCATCAAAGGCTAGCTTTGAAAGAAAAATCACCAACGACTCTAAAGATAATCACAAGGCATTCTTTAGCTACATCAAGAATCTGGGTGGCAACTCTCAGATCTGCTCTGAGCTGGTGCAAAATGGCACAAAATACACTGAACCCACTGACATTGCCAACATCCTGGCAGACAGGTTCACTGCAAACTTTACCCCCCCTTCCCCCCCAAAGGGCCAGTGTCTATCACAGAAGAATGTAGTCCCCCAGACATCACAGACACAGGTGAAAGCAGCCCTCTCCAAAGTAAAAAAACACAGCATCAATGGGACCGGATGGTATCCTGGGCTGCGTCTTACACGAGCTCCAAAATGAACTAAACCCTCACACAAATTCACTGTTCCAACTCAGCCTTACCACAGGTTATGTACCCAAAGAATGGCGTACAGCAACAGTGATCCTGCTCCACAAAGGTGGTGCCACAAAGGATCCCGGGAACTATCGACCTATAAGCCTGACTAGCCTGATCTGCAAGGCTTATGGAGCGCATCATCATGGATCTCATAAAGAAAGACATTGGGAACCTCCAAACACTGGACCCTACCCAATTCAGCTTTGTGAAAGGCAGATCTTGCCTCATAAACCTAGTTGACTTCTTTGAAATAGTAACCAAAGCCATACATGAGGGAAAGGTAGTCCACACAGCCTACCTGGACCTCGCAAAGGCCTTCGACACAATACACCACTCTGGCATCATAAATAAGCTTACCAGCTTAAATATTAACCCATATGTCACAAGATGGGTTGCAAACTGGCTCAGGGATAGAACTCACATGGTCAGAGTAGCGGGTGCCATGTCAGACTCTAAACCGGTTACAAGCGGCGTCCCACAGGGCTCAGTCCTGGGACCCTTCTTGTTCGGTATATACTTCTCTGAGGTACAATCAAACATGGGAGGACTGTGGCTTACCAAGTTCGCAGATGACTGCAAACTGGGAGCCATAATCGACTTGCCGGCTGACACAAGCATCCTCCAGAAGGGCCTTACGGAGACGGATACCTGGTGTCAGAACCATGGCCTCAAGCTAAATGCCAAAAAGTGCACAGTCATCCCCTTTGGGAAAAATATACTGACTGGAAATGGATTCCTTCAGACACTGCATTTGCCAATTATTTGAAACGATGTAGTCCATCAAGGACTCTCTTATCTTAAATATTTCTGCATGGATGTGAAGTATTTTCATGTCCAATGACATCCCATGCTCCTACTCATTTTTTTCCATGTCCCCCACACTTTCCTGCCAATCCACAGCACTAACCTAGAGTCTCGTTTCACCTTTTTGTTCTGGGTTTCCACAGTACTGATTCCTTAATTTTGTCACTTTTCTTAATTTTATTTGGACAAAGTAATCAGATTTACAGCTAACTAGAGATGCATTACTACAGAAAGAGAGGTTTTTCTAGTTTTTTAATGGACTTGCATTGAGATATAAACATTTTTGTCTTATTCCAACACTGCCAAACCAGAAATCCTAAACAGCTTTTATTTGTTTTTTGTTGATAGGGAAAGTCAAAAATACCATTATCAGCAGGGGCCCAGGAGAAAAGCTCCACATGTGTTACATTTTAAAAAAATATATAGATGAAAGACAATGCATGTAGCACTCAAGTGCCAATAGCATAACATTATTAACAAAGGCTCTTTCTGCACTGGACAAAATAAATAAATAAGAAACAAAGACAAGAAAGGGAAATCAATATTACAACATTGCTTGAAATAAAGTATATATGGATGCAAAACGTAATAGTGAAAAAGATGTAGTGATGTCACAGTGTGAGAAGTTGTTAGGAGGAAATTTAATAGAGCTGTGTGTAACAGGAGGGAAGGAAAAGTGGGGTAACATTGAGGGAAAATGATTAATAGGTTAATCAAATGGAAAATGAAAAAAAGATTAGTTAGTACATGGTAATGAAAGACAGGAGGAGGAGGCGAGAGAGAGGGAGAAAAAAGGGCTAGTGATGAAAGAAAGAAAAAGGTATGTTAGGTGCAGATACAATGACATTAGATTAGTCAGGTTTGGAGCATGTACAGCTCTAGGTAGTGTTTAGATGTTCTTTTAGTTGTGTTTTGATTTTTTTATTCCATCTATTAATTTAAGTTCAAATGGAATAGAGTTCCACAGCTTAGAGATAAAGTACAGTTTTGTACCTACCATAAATGTAGATGTTAGAGTGCTCATACAGCTGCAGTCATAACAGATGGGTTATCCTGCCGTCAGGTGGGTCCTCGGTCGGCCGAATTCCGAAGTCTAGGTCCGGCGTCGGTTGTTGTCGCTTCTTCCCTGACGTCAGTGCGGCAGGGGTACAAAAGAGGCAGCCGACGCCATTTTCTTCAGTTTTTCTTGCCCCAGATGTCAGGTGCCCCCAGAAGGAAGGCAAACATAATGTTATGCAAAGATGCAATGTTGATAAATCAAAAACAGTAGTTGCAAGCAAATACACCATAAAAGAATACCCCAAAAAGGTTGTATGAAAAGTGTTTGTCATAAGGCCTGTCCCAAGAGGGGATGGAGGGAGGGCAACCTGGACTGCAGCTGTATGAGCACTCGAACATCTACATTTATGGTAGGTACAAAACTGTACTATGTTCATCGTGCATACAGCTGCAGTCATAACAGATGGGTAGAATCCCAAAGCTAAGTAAGGGTGGTAGTCACTAAGTGGAACTAGGAGGGGCTAGGACGCCCTGCAGGACTGCTGTGTCAAAGCCCGCTCTAGATTTTGAGTATAGTGGGAGGTGATAGTGTTTGGAGAAAGTGTGCACTGAACTCCAGGTGGCTGCTTCCAAAATGTCCTTGGTAGGGACCCCCCCCTGAGGAAGGCTGCAGAGGTAGCTGTGGCTCTGGTGGAGTGGGATCTGATGCATGCAGGCAGAGTTTTTCCATGAAATGAGTAACAAAAGCACATGCAGTGGGCTATCCATTTTGAAATTGTCTGTTTGGAAATAGCCTTTCCTTGAGCACCTGCAGCATAGGACACAAAGAGTTGCTCAGATTTCCTGAATGGCTTTGTCCTGTCCAAGTAGTAACGAAGTTGTCTATGAATGTCCAAGGAATGTAGTAGTCTTTCCCCTTTGTTTTGAGGATTAGGATAAAAGGTAGGTAAGTGGACAGTCTGATTCAAAGCTACACTGGATACTACCTTTGGCATAAAGGTAGGGTTGGTTCGTAATGAAACTCTGTCCTGATGGAAAATGATGAATGGTTGCACAGCCATGAGGGCCTGTAGGTCCGAAACCCTGCGAGCTGAGGTGATAGCCAGAAGAAAGGCTGTTTTCCATGACAAGTACTGTAACTCTGATGAAGAAGCTGGCTCGAAGGGAGGAAGGGTCAGCTTTTCCAATACGAAGTTGAGGTCCCAAGCAGGGACTGGTGGTTTCCTTGGGGGTTTTATATTCTTTGCCCCTCTGAGGAACTGCCTTAAGAGAGGATGAGAGAATAAAGGAGGATCTGTGTTGTATTGTGCAGAAATGGCTGAAGTGTGGATCTTGATGGAGGAGAAGGAAAGTCCATTGTTTAACATCTCGGCTAGGTACTGTAAAATTTGAGGTATGTTTATTACCCAAGGATTCTGTCCCTTTTCTTGATTCCAGGCACAAAATCGTTTCCATTTGGCGGAGTAGGCCTTTCTAGTGGAAGGTCTTCTGGCCTCCAAGATGACATCCTGCACCTCCTTGGAGAGGAGAAACTGTTGGGAAATCAAGGAATTCTCCATGCAGCTAGATTTAGAGTTTTGAGATGGCTGTGAAGAGTTTTGTAGTTGTGCTGGGACAACAGAAGAGGGACTAGAGGCAGGATCCATGGTGGGGAATGTGTCAGGCTCTCCAGGAGCGGATACCAGTGTTGTCTTGACCAGTCTGGAGCAATGAGAATCATTTTCGGCCTCTCTTCTCTGGCTTTTAATAGAACTTTGGGCAGCAGAGGAAGAGGCGGCAAGGCATAGACTGTCAATGTTCCCCAACTGAAGGAAAGTGCATCCACTTTCCAGGCCTGTGGATGATAGGCCCTTGAAAATTTTTTCAACTGGCAATTTCTGTGGGTAGCAAAGAGATCTATGTCTGGCTGTCCCCATGCCTGAGTTATCTTTGTGAAAACTTGAGGATGCAACTTCCATTCGTGTGGATCTGTCATATTTCTGCTTAGGTTGTCTGCCAGTGTGTGTTCCTTCCCTGGCAGGAATTGTGCCTGTAGCTGAATTTGCAATTCCAGTGCTGTGTTCCATAGGGTCATGGCTTGCCTGCACAGGGGGTATGAATGAGTTCCCCCGTTTGTTTATGTACCACATCACTGTGGTGTTTGTCTGTCCTTATCAATAGCTGGCCTGGATGCAGTAGGTCTTTGAAGGTCATAATAGCCTTTTGCACGGCTAGCATTTCCTTTTGGTTGATGTGAAGATGCTTCTCTTTTCGGGTCCATTTTCCCTGAATGCACTGATCTGTCATGTGTGCTCCCCAGGCGTAGTCTGAGGCATCTGTTGTGATGATTTGAGTTGCTTGAGGTACACAGAAAGGAAGACCTGTGTTTCTTTGGCAAGCTTGAGCCCACCACATAAATTCCTTTTGAAGGCATGGAATGAGTGGTATAATTGCTTCCAAGCTGTGGCTTTGTTGAGACCATAAGTTTTTTAGGTACCACTGAAGTTTCCTCATATGCAGCTTTGCACATGCGATTAGTAGGATGCAAGATGCCATGAATCCCAGAGCCTGCAGGACTTTCCTTGCAGTTAGCCTGGTGTAAGTTGCCATTTTTCTGAAGTATTGAGATAGTTGCCCTTGCTTGCCTGGCGTGAGGTAGGCCATCTGGGTGGTTGTATCCAAGCTGGCACCTAGGAAAATTATTTGTTGAGAGGGTATTAGTTTTGATTTCTTTTTGTTGACTGTGTATCCCAGGAAGTTCAACAGTTTTATTACAAACGCCAGGTGCTGCAGTAGTATGTCCTTGCTGTCCGCTTGGATCAGGCAGTCATCCAGATATGGGTAGATTTGTATCCCTTGTAGTCTGCAGAAGGGCGATTACTGAAGCCAGGCATTTCGTAAACACTCTGGGTGTAGTAGATAAGCCAAAGGGCAATGCAGAGAATTGGTAATGGGTTGAACCTGCAAGAAATCTGAGGTATTTTCTGCAATCTTGTCTGATAGGGACATGCAGGTATGCCTCCTTGAGGTCCAATCTTACCAGCCAAGACTCCTTGCCCAGCATGGGAAGAAGCTGCTGTAATGTGAGCATCTTGAATTTTGGCACCTGTAGGTATGTGTTTAGGATGGATAGGTCTAAGATAGGTCTCCAATCTTTGTCTTTCCTTGGTACCAGGAATAGTCTGGAATAAAACCCTTGACCTTGTTCTTTTGCAGGTACCTCTTGAATTGCTTTCATGTCCATGACAGCTGAAATTTGTTTTTGTGCCTCTGCCCTTTGATTTTGTGGCAGGTTTGGCATACCTCTCAATTTTGGGAGGGTGAGAAAGTGGAACCTGTAGCCTCTGTCTATAATGTCCAGAATCCATTTGTCTCTTGTAACAATATGCCAATTTTTTGAGAATAATGTCAGTTTTCCACCCAAAGGTGCTGCCATTAAAGCTTTGCTTGGCAGGTGTAGGGGGAAGTCATTGTGTCTGTTTTCTAAAAGACTGTGATCTGTCTTCTCCACCTCTTGGGGTTGGTGCTTGCCACTGTCTGGCTCTGAAAGATCCTTGAGGTTGCCCTCTACCCCTTGGACACCTGTATCTGCCCCTTTGAGGTCTATCCGTGGCTGGAAAGGACCAATTTTTTGAAGGCCAGTTTCTGCTGAAACGTGGAGGCTGTACCTGCAGGAAATCTTTCACTGTTTGCACTGATTTCACTTTTTCCTCCATTTTCTTTAGCACCTCCTCAGCTTTAACACCAAACAATACATCTTTTTGAAGAGGTGCATCTAATAATTTAGCTTTGACATGATCTGATAAGGTTTGCTCCTTGAGCCAAGCATGCCTACGTATAACAGACCCCGTAACAGCAGCTCTACATGAGGCCTCTAAAGCATCAAAACCACACTGCAAGGTATGTTTACCCACTTGCTCTGCACCATGCAACAAATCCTGCAACTCTTTTAAATCTGGTTGTGTCATCTTGCTTTTCAGCTGAGATATCAAAAACCGTTGATACTTTAACATATGGAACTGACAGTTTAATGCCCTCATGGTTAAAGTGGCCGAGGTGTACACCTTTTTCCCCCACCTTTCTAAGCTCTGGAATCTCTCTCTGAAGGTAATGGGTTTTTAGCAGTAGAGGCCTTAATTCCCTTGGAACCCTGTGAAATAGTTTCTGAGTCAGCAGTATGGCTTTTGTACAGGAACTGGTGAGAATCAGGAACCCGGTAATACCTGTCTGGTTTAACAGGAGCTGGAGGCAAAGAATCTGGATTAAGGCTGGCTTCTGTGTACACATCATCCAATATATCTAAAACAGGAGGGATAGCCAGAGGCCTATGCTGGGGGAGCAGAAGAAATTCCCTGAGCCTTTTCTTGGAATCTGAGTAATCTTGGCCTTCCCAGTGAAAGTGTTCCCTCAATGTATGCAGGGTTTCCCCAAAAGAGAAGTCCTCAGGGGGGGAGACCGAGGGAAAAGACTCCTCTGCATCTGAATCTTCGAAGGGAGAATAGGCATAATCCTGGTCCTCAGAAAGTTCTGAGGTAATAGAAGCTTGATCTGAGGAAGGGTAGTCTTCCTCTAATCTGGGCCTTTTGTCAGAGGGGGGTTGAGAACCCCTGATAAGAGTAATCAAATCCTCAGCCATTTTAAGCATCTGTTTTTTAAGCATGGTGCCTTGAGAGGGGGTCTGAGGAACCTGTTTTTTGGTTTTCATGGCTGTTTTGGATTTAGTGAAGGCTTTAATAGAGAAGGAGGAAGGCCTGAAGACCCCTTGAGAAATGGCAGGCCTGTCTAAATTCTGAGTTTCCCCGCCAG
This sequence comes from Protopterus annectens, assembly GCF_019279795.1. Classification (NCBI taxonomy): domain Eukaryota; kingdom Metazoa; phylum Chordata; order Ceratodontiformes; family Protopteridae; genus Protopterus; species Protopterus annectens. Next base: position 289,114,910 of record NC_056727.1, on the reverse strand, counting down.
GAGTGGCGTCGGTATCTGTAGTAGGAATGGGGTCCGAGGAGCCTGCGACCTTGGGTACTGAAGACACCGGTAATGCATTGTCATCGGTACTCAGGGGCTGCGTCGGCACTTCGCTGAGTACCGGAGAACCGGTAGTCGGTCTTAGCGTGGTTTCAGTAGGTGGTGCGGACCTCATATGTCGGTCCTTATCCTTGCGTTTTTTGCTCAAAACTTGAGTCTGAGTATCCGACGACATAATATAATTAAATTTTTTGCCAAAAAAGTGAAGGGCGAACTCCGCCCGACGCTTAATAGTGCGTTTGTTGAATCTAGCACAAAAACGGCAGGCCGAGACGTCGTGGTCTGGGCCTAAAGCAAGGTATACAGAAAGAGTGGAAATCCTTATGCGGTATTTGCTTCCCACATGAAATGCAATTATTAACTTTGTCTGACATCGGTCTGAGGCAAGAAAAGTTTCCCCAATGGGGTACTTAGCTTTCAAGAAGACTTCGGTTGAAATACTTTCGTAAATCTCAGGAGCTGGCCGACCGGCACTTGCGAACTGCTTCTGCTTCGGGCACCGCGCGGCAAGAAAGACTGAAGAAAATGGCGTCGGCTGCCTCTTTTGTACCCCTGCTGCACTGACGTCAGGGAAGAAGAGACGACAACCGATGCCGGACCTAGACTTTGGAATTCGGCCAACCGAGGACCCTCCTGACGGCAGGATAACCCATCTGTTATGACTGCAGCTGTATGCACGATGAACATCTGGAGTAAAGTGAATTACAGGCAGTGTTTTTTTTTATTTTGTAGCTAGAAGAGATTTGCTGCTTGAATACAGGTCTCTGTCAGTTGAGTAGGACTGTAGTGCAAGGCACTTTTCTGCATTATATATTACATTGTAGGCCATGACTAACTGTGTGCACATCAGGTAGCAAGGCAGTTTAAGCTAGTGTATTTCCTTTAGGACAACACAATGATGAGTTTTTGTAAGAGGTGTTAGCAGCAAATCTGGCTGTTTTTTTTGTAGCATGTCTCGAGTTTTAATTTATGGGCTGTGTTCAGGTTAATGAGAATAGTGGATGCATATAGGAGAGATAGGAATAGGTAGATTGCTGTTATAATTTTCTGGCATGGTCTGCGAGATACTGTTTTGCTCTGTACAGGCAGTCATGTATGTGTTTCTTTTTTAAGGCTAGAAGATATTTATTTATTTGACATTTGTTGACCGGGGTGGTCTGACCGAGTCTACAGAACCTGTTTTCAGCAGAGGCCCGGGAAGAAAAGCTCCCACATACAGTACAATACAAATACAGTATAATGCAATACAATAAAGAAATGCTATACAAATAAGTTGAAAGAACAAACTGCTACAAGATGTTGGAGTATCTTACTACACACCTAAACAGTTCTATACAGTTAAAACATTACAGACGATAATAGTCACTCTCATCAGACGATGTAGAAATAGCAGCCAGAAAGTTACTGATGCAGATATACAGCGAGAGAAAGTTAAGAATAGAATCAATAAAACCTAAGCAGCAGTTTAAGGATATGGTATAGAAGCAGAGAAGGAGCTAGAAGAGCTTCAGGATCTTGCAGTCTGCAAGGGATTGAAATATGAGAGAAAGAGGAAGACCTGAGCATTAGGCAGGCTTTATGCAGGAGCAGAGCCATGTACTTTCGAGATGATTTTTTTAAAAAGCCTTTGAAATGGGTTAGGACAGGAATAAACCTGGTAGCTAGAAGTAGTGAATTCCAATATATAGAGACAGTGTATGAATACAGAGAGTGACCAGGTTTTCTTGTGGGTTTTGAGATAGTTAAGAGATTTTTGTCTTCTGTAGCCGCGGTGGTGCAGCGGTTAGCGCTGTCGCCTCACAGCAAGAGGTTCTCCTGTTCGATTCTCGGCTGGACCGCCTTCTGTGTGGAGTCTGCATGTCCTCCCCATGGTTGAGTGATGTCTAAAGACATGCAAGTAGGTGCATACATGAATGGGTGTGCCTTCTTTGAATGTTGGGCATCGGGCTGGCAACTCGGCACCATAAAAGTCCACTGCCAATCATTAGCGACCGGACGTCCGCTGTGGTGACCCCTAACTGGGAAAAGCCGAGACTTCTTTTTATCATAGGGATCGATTTGGTGTGTAAGGTACGACTAGATTGGCTAGTGCAGGGCAGGCGATAGGCTTGAAAATAAGGTTGTGCAAGGTAGATAGCTGAATAAAGACAAGTTGGTTGGGTAGTTCAAGCCAGTTTAATTCTAGGAGTGGTTTATTTACAGCGGTGTGTGTGATATTTAAAGTCTGTGGCAAAGTTTGCAACTTTGTTGTAGCACTGTTCTAACTTGCTTAGGGTAGAATTTTGTAAGTTAGTTGAGATAGGGGCACCATACAGAAGAGAGGGAAGTAAAAATGTTTTTGCAAGGGTAGTTTTGATTGCTGCAGTAAAAAAAAATGTTTATTTCCATATAAGAGTCCCAGTTTTAGATGAGTTTTCTTTGTATTTTGCTGTATATGAGGGTCAAATGAACATTTATTGTTAATGATAATACCTAGAAGTTTGGTTTCCTGCACTATTTCTATGGCAGTGTTGTCAGATGCAAGGATGTTGAAATGATCAGTGACAAGGGGGGTGTTTTGGGGATGAAAGAGTACTAGTTTAGTCTTCTTTGGATTAAGAAAGAGTTGGGCATTTCTTAGCCAGGATTCAACTGCTGTAAAGGACTGTTGCGTTTTTGAGAGTAGTTCTGGTAGTGATTGAGCAGTGCGGATTATAGTGGAATCATCACCATACTGAATGAGTGTCCCAGGGTGAGAGGCAGTGTGAAGGTTGATTGTGAAAATGTTGAAGAGTAGGGGTCCCAGGATGGAGCCTTGGGGAACTCTAGCAGGGTTGTGGAGAAAGGCTGAGAGTTTGTTGGACCACTTCACTGCTTGTTTATGATCTTTGAGGTAGCACTGAAACCATTTTACTGTGTTATGTGAGAAGCCTAAGTTAGACAGTGTGTTCAAAAGTAATGGGTGACACACTGTGTCAAACGCCTTAGAGAGATCAAGGAATACTGAGACTATATAGAATCCTGCATCTCTGACCTTGTTCACGGTGTCTGTAAAAGACAATACGGCTGTAGCTGTGCTGTGGCTAGGTCGGAAGCCATGTTGGGTTTTGGTTATAAGATTGTTTTGCAATAGATATTACATTACCTGCTGATGGATACCTCTCTCGCGAGAAATTTGGATATGGGTGACAAGATGTATGTAGGACAGAAATTGGATGGTTAAAAGAGTTGCCTCCTTTGTGGATGGGGTTGATGTGAGATTGTTTCCATATGGTAGGTATTTCTGATTCGGATAAAGACCTATTTATAAGGATACTGATTGGTTAGGCAACTGAGTTAACAGACAGTTTGAGGTAGTATGGGGAGAGATTGTCAGCTGAAGTAGAGCAGGGTTTTAGTTTTTGTAGCAGTTTCTTAATGGTGTCTTTGGGTACGGGCTGAAATTAAAATGGGGTTTGTATGACATTTTGCTGAGTATGGGGGTTAGTAATGACAGGGTTAGAAGTAGTTGATGGCTTGGGGTCGGTGTCCGAATAGGTTGAAGGGTGGGGGGGTCCAGCATAGGGGTGTTAGTAAGTCTGAAATTGATTTTATGAAGTGCTTGTTAAAGTTTTCAGCTATTTGTGATGGAGGGGTATCTGGTGATAGGGTGTGCTCTCCATTTCTTCCAGGGTTAAGTTGAGAAGATATGGAGTGCCAAAATTTACTGGGGTTGATTTTATACTGGAATTGAAGCTGGGAATATGGCTTCTTATATCTGTTGATTAGTTTTGTCACTTTGTTACGTAGTGTTTTGAAGTTAACATGACTTTGTTCATTTTTGTTTTGTTGGTTGACCAGGCTAGGTCGCTTTGCTTCATCAGGTGTTTACATTCATAGATGATCAAATTTGAGACTCATCGATTAGGAGCCTAGTCGTTTGGTTTGTGCTACAGTTTCAATTTTTGTGCTGTTAGATGAGAGCATGTGGAATGCGTGTTTGTATTCAGAAAACTGTGCGGGGGTGAAATGCATTAATTTAGTTTTACTTTAGTTTAGAAGTAGTTTGGAGTTAAGTAAACAGGATTTTACAAATGAGGAGGGGTCCTAGGTGATTTATTTTTGGACTTCTATTGTTGGGACTAAACAGATAAATGTGTAGTCATCTGCATACTGAACTACTGTGGCCCGTTTGGTGGCTGTGTGAAGTTTGTTTATAAAAATACTGAAAAGGAAAGAGGGCCACCTTCAAAGGACTCCAATCGGGACTGGTAGGAAGAATGAAAAGTGTTTGCCATTACAGTTTGTTGTCTGTTAAGACAGGTAACTGTGGAACCAAGAAAGTGATATCCAACTGAGGCCAAGGAAAGAGAGTTGATAAGTTTTTGGTGCGAGACAGTATCAAAGGGTTTAGATAAGTCAAGGAACAGAGACAGTACTTCATTACCAGTGTTTCTGTTTTGTTTTATGGTGTTGGTGAAAATGAGGAGGGCAGTTGTATTACTATGGCAACAACCTGCTCACCATCCACAGGACATCAGAAACAGATGGAAGGAGTACTTCCAGCAGCTTATGAATGAAGAAACCCCAACAGAAACAATTCTGTCCCAAACACAGTCCATGATGAATGAGGAGGAGGAGCCCGCCCTAGAAGTGGTAAGGAAAGCACTCATGAAAATAAGGTCAGGAAATGCAGCAGACTCTGATGAGGTCACTGCAGACATGATCAACATGTTGCATGATGTAGGGGACAAATGGCTCCGGAGGACACTCATAGCATTATGGAGAGAAAGGCATATCCCAGATGACTGAAGAATAAGCATACTTAGTGCCAGTATACATAAACTAAGGGGACATTCGAAACGGTTGCCAGTATAAAGGTGTTAAACTCCTGTCACACTGAATTAGAGTTCTGGAGAGGGTTTAAACAATATGAACATGCAGAGTAACAGATAGTAAGATGGGAGAGTAGTAGTCTGAATTCAGATCAGGATGCAGCAGAACCAACCCAATGTTTGCAGTGAGGCAGATAGTTCAGAGAAAGCTCCACATAAGGAAGAGTCCAACTGAGCATTCAAAGACATGGAAAAAGAATATGACAAGGTCCCTATGATTTGGACAGTCCTGATTTGGTACCAAGTCCTAGAAACTTTAGTATAATTAGTGCAGGCTATGTACAAAGACCCAGTGACACATACAAATTATATTAGGACTCAAAGAGCGATTCCCAGTAGGAAGAGTATACATCAGTGTTCAGCTCTAAGCCCACTGCTGTTCATACTGGTGATGTACTACATTAGCAAACAGATCAGAAGGGATAGAACAACAAAGTTGCTGTATGCATCCGTGACACTGCAGGCAGACTCTGGACAAAAACTTCAGCAAAATTATAGGAAATTGGAATGCAAATCTGAAGGCACATGGGATGAAACTGAGTACAGCTAAGACAGCTGTAACGTGCATATGTTTGGAAATATACATTTAGTAGAACTGCAATTTATAACAGGTGGTAGTAATAGCTTTCTATCATAAAGGGTACTATGTCCATACTATCACAGAATGTAAATGACCCTACAAATACAGACAAAAGGCTAAGAATATTAAATTGCATTAATAATTGTAGGATGGAAACAGTAATGTTGCAGGAGGACAAACACCTGGACAGAAATGGGCATGAGAATTTGACAAAGGGAGGATTTCAGGCTGGGCATTCAGTAGAACATTAGGGACAAATGAAAGGAATGGAAAGAATGGCAGCAATAATACTGACTGTGAACGGTGCTCCAATAGTGACAGAAGAGGGGAAAAAACAATAATAGTAGATCTATGTTAGTCATGGGTAATTGGCAGGGGAGGAGGATTAAGATGGCCTAATGGTTAAGGTGTTTGCCTTACAAACACAAGGTGCAGGGTTTGAGTCTCACAAGGGATAATTGGCTAGGTTTACAATGGCTCGCAAGGGCAGTTAGCCTAGTACTAACTAACCTAACTAACCTAACCTATGAACCTAAGCTATTACGGTCCAACTAAAACTATTATGCAGCTTAACAGAGTTCTGGATGCACTAACAAGTTTTCAGCTAGGAATATTAACCATGGGTGGGGACTGGAATTTGATCAGCAATAGTGAGGATTCATCAAGCAGACCTAGAAGGGAAAGCATAACAAAAGAGGGTAGATTTCCGAAAAAATATATGAGAATGTTTGGTATGGAAGATGTGAATTCAGTAGTAGTAAACCATGTAGATATCATCCCCCAAGGTGTAATAGCTAGGCAAGACTGGATAGATATTATATTTCACATGAACATGTGTATTTAATTGAAAGCATTGAACACATACAGTAACTATTTCAGATCATGCACCAACAAAATAAAAAAAGATGTGAGTTAATAAAATAAATATGATATATTGGTGCTTTCCCACTTATTTGTTAAAGAGAAATTAAGGAATGGGTAGTGAAAATGATTTGAGAGTTATTAGGGAAGACTGAAATGACTTCAGAAGGAATAACTAGCGAGTGGGCTTAAAAGAAAACCGTGTAAAAACATGATAGAAATATGAGAGAGAGAGACAGGTGAAGAAAGTAACAGGAATTAATTTGAAGGTCTGACCATGGATCACAGGAATGCAGAACAAGGGACATTTTATAGATCAAGAAGAGTAAGAGGAATAACTGCAAAGTGCCAAAATAAAAATAAGGGAGAATTTGGATAATAAGAATGTGCTCAGAAAGGTATTTGTGAAGCAATTATGTTTGAAAACAACTCCGGAAAACAAAAACTTGTAGCACAACAAAAAACAGAAAGGGTTGTTGCCAAACTTAGGAAGCATGTATCAAGAAATAACCTTGATCATACAGAGATATTAGGATCATACAGAGATATTAGGAACATTTTATGAGCATCTGTCTAAACAGACATATGCTAAAAACAGGTAAAGGCACAAATGGAAATATTTATGGAAGACTTAATTATGGTAACGTTAGCAGTAGATGAAGCTCAACAATTAATAGCGAACGTAGGAAGAGATGAGATGCAGATGGTGATGTAGAATCAATCACCGGGGAATACTATAGGAATGATTGTATCCTTGAGGAAGTTTGTAAGTTTGAAAATTGGAAGGCGAAATAGTGATAAAGTTCTGGAAGGTTTTGCTTAATAATATTTTAAAGGGGTGAGGGGAGTACCAACAATATGCAATAAAGCTGTGATGGGTGTATTACCCAAGCAAGGTAAAAGATCTTTCAGACCCAGCTTCATATCGACCCATTACAATTTTAAGCCATTTCAAACTACAAGACTGGCAAAGGAGATGCCAAAACTGACTGATAAGGATCAATATGTTTTATGAAGGGGATGCAAGCATCTGATAATATTAATAAAAATGATGACTCAGAGATAAGCAGAGTGTAAGAAAAAACTGCTACATTTGTTGGGTCTTGATGTAGTCAAGGCATTCAGTAGTGTTGCCTTGGATTTTATGAGTAGGGTAACTGTAGCATTTATATTTCCTGATAGAATAATAAGGTTAATTAGGAATAAACAGAAATTAAGGAATAAGGTTTCCTTGCCAATAAATGCTATGTTAATGAAGAACAGAGAAGGGTGTTCTTCCCTTTTTGTTACTGGCTTTATATTCAGAGCCACTGACAAAGAAAATAAGGAACTGCTATGGTAATCAAGAAAAGTTAGATATATCATTTTGCACTTGACAAATCCAGAAACTTACATTTTGATGTTGTGGAAGTCAGACAGTTTCATTTTTTTCAGGATATAAAATAAATGAAGATAAAACAAAAACTACAGATGTAAGCTATGTACATACACATGAACTGGTTCAACAATATCCATACGTATAGGGACATGACATAATCAAGTATTTAGGAGTATGGATTAAAAAGGATTCTATTATGTCAATTAAGACTATCTGGGAAATGACTTAAATGATAACAGAAAAAACGGAGAAGCAGAAAACTCTATTATGGGCATGGGTAGGCAGATGCAAGCAGATATAATGCGTCAAGTCCCCTTAGATTTTTAAAGGGGTCAGGAATATTTTTATAAACCAGAAGAGAAGCTGTGGACCATAACCAATAAAGAAATTAAATAGAAATATTCTAAAAACTAAGCCAACACAGGAATGGAGAAAGAAGATCTTACTAACAGGAATGTCTGCAATTAGGGGTACAAAATAGGCAAGAAACAGCAGGAATTTACTGGAGAAAAATAGCAAAGAATATGAGATACTGGGAGCAAACAACTACAGAGGGAAATTTAATAGTGTGTGATGAGGCCAATCACAAGTTTGGAATACAGGTATGAGTCTACCTTCCCCATCAAGGACTGATAACAGAGTATAGGGAAAGTCAAAAATGGATAGGGGAGTACAAAGAAAAAGAGCAGCTCTGATAATTTTTTTTTAAACTGAGTATAGAACAGAAGTTGCTACTAAAAGCGGTAATGAGTAGGGAATATAAAATATTTCTTGATAATTATAAGAAACTATCTGAGTAAGTTAGAAAAAAAGATTAAGAGGAGAGAGAATGGAAAATCAATATACAAGAGAGCAATAGGAAAACATCTGCATGGCTTACAAGTCAACAACAAAGTCTGGAAGTTTAAGGCGGTTTGTTTGGAAGGATTAGCACATGTATTTTTATATCCCAAGCAAACTTCAGAGAATTTTTCCTTAGGAAGACAGCGAATGCTGAACATCTGACAGGACTGGATGAGATAAGTGGGAACATGTTTTTGGGGAATGCAATGAGTTGATAAATGTTATAAATTACCTACAACGTACTTTGTCAGAACTTTTGAGGGAATAAATGGTTGTAACTAAGGATATGATTTTTCAGTGCCGGGACATAGATACAAATTGCAACACATTGTTATGACTTACTCGCAATTACTAGAAATTTTAAATTAACATTTAATTCAAGTGTAATTAAGGTACTAAATACTGCAAGTAAGATGAACAAACTAGAGATGGGACTTTTAGAGAAGGGAAGGAGTAAACTATAAAAAAAGAAATGGAATTTGTGGGAACAATACATACAGAATAATGTTCAGGTGGAGGCGGAGTGAAGTTTAAGAGAAGGCAGGAACTGATCGATGTATGTAATGCTGGTGTGAACAAAATAACTTTTAAAAAGAAAACATACATGTAGAATGCATGAAAATGTTTGCTATGGTTTGTTTAATTTTCTGTTATCATGTGTGTATGTATATAGGTTCATAGTTCATAGTTTAGTACTAAGCTAACTGCCCTTGCGAGCCACTTTAAGTTTAGCCAATTATCCCTTGTGAGACTCAAACCCTGCACCTTGAGTTTGTAAGGCAAACACCTTAGCCATTAAGCCACCCTCCCAACCCTTGTCTACAACTTCTTCTTTCGGCTTTTCCCGGTTAGAGAATTTAATACAAGTGTTAGAAAAACAGAGGCTAAACAGTTCTCCAGTTCTTGGAATAGTAAATGAATTATGTTGAAGAAAGAAAGAAAGAAAGAAAAGAAATGAAAATACCCAAACTGGAAAAGGGGAAGGCGGCAAGAAATATTACTAAAATGTTCTCTTTCAAAGACTCTTCTAAGATCAATGTCTCACTCAGCTGTATATTTTAAATGAAGGAAGAGTAATACAGCAGTAATATCTACTGGATACTATATCCAGCAGTACTGCAATGTTCCCAAGCAGGATGGTAGCAAGTCTTACAAAACATAAAACAGCTCCTCTAGGAAAAATTAGGTCTTAACACCTTCAATGGTTTCACCAGATATCTGCAATAAAACTCTATGCAATTACTTAATCCTACGGAAAGCATCTACCTGAGGGGGTCAGTAACCTTTGCTCTTCTACAGTACAGGATACAAATAATGTGCTATCACTTTCTTGTTACTGCTGTTCTAATCAAGTTACATCTTAGTCGTCTTTGAATGTCCATTGTATACAAAACACTGTTTAAGTGTCCCTCCTATATTTATATTAAATTCAAAAGAAGAATTTGTTTTTAAAATTCTGTTTCCTGATGAAAGACTTGTCTATTACATAACATAAATAAGGCCTTGCAAAATATTATTAAGTAAAATACTCTACATAACAACAGATCCTCAAACAATATATAAGCTATACATTCTTAGGCTTGGGTATTGGCTGTAATGCTCCTTCCATTACTAACTAGCATTAAAATACTGTCTGCCTTCCCTGCTTGCATTTTTCTCCCCAGCATTTTGAAATCTCAGAATGCAATCTTTCACAATAAAGAAAAAGTCGTGGCAACTCTTCAGAATGTAATGAAAAATAGAAAAACACTAAGGATGGGAAAAAATAAAAAGATTTTACAGCAATGAACACTGGAACAGTAAATTATAACTATGTGACTATACAGTATATAATGTGATCTTCAAGAAGGTCATCTACAATGGGTAGCCTTTGGAATTTCCTCTTCTAAGATTCTGATCGCGTTACAAATTTCCTGTAATCTCCACCTCTTGTGCCTATAGCTATAAACAGTTTTCACTTCTACAAAGACAGACTGGAGTTTCTGCACTCCTCAGTTTGTTCCTCAGCATATTATATTCTGTGCAGGACCAGATCCAGCACAAGGTAACCTAAGCAGATGCCTAAGGTCTGGTGCTGGCTGGGCCATAAAAAGTTTTTAAAAAGGTGAACTACTCTGCAGTTTCTGCTCCTCACTACAAACAGTGAATCTTCTGAACCTTGCTATAAAACACAGAATCCTCATTGCCAAAAACCTACCTACTGCTCTACCTGCTGCAATGAAGTTGTTCTCTGCAATGTCATCATGCTCTCTGTCTCTCATTGGCTCAAATGTTGAGCCAATTAAGTGAGACCTATTGCAGCTGAAATCAGAAACATGGTCTTTTTGAACACAAGCAGCAGTCTGTCAAAGTCGTTTTGGTCTTTTTTTTTTTTTTTTTTTTTACATTCTGTTTTGCAGAAAAGGATGTAGCAACTGTACAGCAGGGGGACATTTCTCTCACTGTTGCCTACACCAACACATTACAAAGACTTTGCAGCAGTGCAAGAGACAAGCACAAAGGTAGAGGTATGTGCATTACAACATAAAAGCAAAAATTTGAGTCAACTACAGGGAACTCCAAGAACACGTAGAAAACAAATCCTAAAACAGTACAAATGCTTAATTTATTAACATAAAAGAATAAAGCTTTTGGGATAAACCCTTCATCAGTATTCATTCAAAATTTAATTAATTTTGCCCCATATGTATGCCTTATCTTAGAGCAAGTCACTTAACAAGACAGTACTTTGGGGCAACGGGAAATTTGGGCTAGGCTCCTCTATGGCTGACAGTTATGGTGTACTGGAAAGCAACTGATTGCAGTAAACGGGAGCATCATCATATAAGCAATGTTCTTTGGACGTGATCCTAGGTTTTCTTCTGATGAACACTTGACAGTGTAATTTTTTAACTGTGAATCAACTGGACAGCATAAATTCTTTTTAACTTTAAACATGGTTTTAATTTAGCTTGTTTTTTTTTGCAGGCACATAGGTGTGAAATGCACTGTGTTTGGGCTACAACAGTTCATCCACATTAAGTGCAGATGAGTAAGGCTATCAGCTCTTAAAAAGCTGCTTCCTGAGTACAGGGTTTGATTCTCAGCTTTTGTCTTCTTTGTGAATCTGGCCAAGTTACTTCACCAGACAGCAATCCTGGGCTGCTCCTGAAAAAGGATACTTGTGTCCAGTGGGCTGTTCAAGGCTACTGGCAAATGCATTACACATTTGCCTTTTAAATTCATGTACCCTTTACATAACCAACTAATTAGTACTTCACTACAAACTATTTGAGAATGAATCCCAGCACATATCTTGTAGTTTAATGAGTTGCCAGATTAAGTTTTACTAAATGAGAGTTTTAGGTATAAAAAAGTTTATTGTTTTTCATGATAAGTCTGTTTTCTATACAAGAATGTTTTGCTTCATTTAGAAAATGGCTGTCTTTTCTGTAAAATTTAGAATAAAGGTTTTAAATGCAATCCAAATATATGTGATAACTGTAAAAGTTCAGAAAATAGTAAGTACACAGACAGGTTTGAACAGTGTTTTTGGTAACTGGTTATACCTGTGCTGAGTGATGACAGAGGTAATAGCTATTTTTGAAGACAGAGAGACACAGGGAGATCAAAATGAGATGAAGTTGTTCTGAAAGCACATAAGCAACCCCTTCCCCCCCCCAAAACACAGTACACTGTATACAGTAGTATTTCGAATTTTTATACGATGTGGGTTGTTGAACAAAAGCTGCTATAGCATTTACATTATCTTTAATCATTTTTGCACTGAAGAATTAATTCAATCATGAACAGACCTAGATTGTTTAATATAGTCTACACATGCTGCATCTTAATATATTTTTGCAGTACCTTCATTAAAGCCTCCAGCAACTGCAAAGGGGTTAACATTCATCAGGTCATATAGTCTGCATTATTTAGAGTGATGATGAGAATGATCTTATCTTCAACATCCATTATGCAATTACTGTTGCATATTACTGTGACAGCCTTCTCTACAAGATTGGATTGTAAAGGATTTCTGTATTTAGTTAAGAACTGTTACTCTGGTAGTTAGCGCAAAGGATTAAAGCTCTGACTTGTTAATGAGCTACTTCCTGTGGCAAGGGCACAGGGTTTAAATATTTCTTCTTTCTAATGCATAACACTAAGCAAGTCACTAAACCAGACAGTGCTTTGGAGAACTGGGAATTTTAATGCATTAATACATTTTTAATTTAGCTTGTTTCCTGCAGGCACACAGGTGAGTAAAATGCAATGTGCTAGGCAACAAAGTACAGTTGTGTACACTTACCATAAATGTAGATGTTCGAGTGTATTCACTGTTGTAGTCATCACATTTGGGTTATCTCTACCAGGGTACCCCTCGGCCGCCTGAATACCAGAGGCTTAGTATTTCTGCGTCGGCTGCTATCGCTTGAGGGCTGACGTCAGGTCGTCCGTAGTATAAAGTAAAGCAGCAGATGCCATTACATCCATTTTTATTGCCCTAACCTGTCAGGAGCCCCCAAGGTAGGAGGCCAGGTTTTGGTGGAAGAACTCCACCAGTGGAAAATAAATACCAATATGTCCCTTGTAAGGAAAGAAAGAGAATAAAGGGGGATTGTGGGAGGGAAACCAGGGCTGCAACAGTGAATACACTCGAACATCTACATTTATGGTAAGTGTACACAACTGTACTATGTTCTTCGTGTTTCACTGTTGCAGTCATCACATTTGGGTAGATTCCCAAAGCTGAGGAAATGGGTGGAGGCAGCCAAGGAAACTAGGGGCTGGCTAGGATGCCCTGCCAGACTGTAGAGGCAAACCCTGCCCTGGATTTGGAGAACAGAGGCAGGAGGTAATGCTTGGTAAAAGTGTGAACAGATGTCTAGGTGGCAACCCTCAAGGATGTCCCTGGTGGGGACTCCTCTTACGAAAGCCGCAGAGGTGGAGGCTGCACTGGTGGAGTGTGTCCTGACTCCCTTGGGGGGAGGCTTTCCATGCTGTTTGTAGCAGAAATGGATGCAGTGTGCTCCATTTGGAATTGGTTTGCTTGGAGATGGCTTTGCCTTCTGCCCCTGTAGCAAAGCTAACCAGCAATTGACCACACTTTCTGAAGGATTTAGTCCTGTCCAGATAGAATCTGAGCGGTCTGTACACATCTAGAGAGTGAAGAATCCTTTCCCCCTTGTTCTGGGGATTAGGAAAAAAGGTGGGCAGATGAATGGATTGGTTGAGAGCCACACTGGACACCACCTTGGGCGTGAAGGATGGGTTAGTTCTGAGGGATACCCTGTCTGCATGGAAGATGATGAAGGGTTCCACAGCCATGAGTGCTTGCAGCTCAGAGACTCTTCTGGTTGAAGTGATGGCCAGAAGGAAAGCTGTCTTCCAGGAGAGAAAGTTTAGCTCTGCAGAAGAAGCTGGTTCGAAAGGGGGCAGGGTGAGCTTTTCCAAGACAAAGTTAAGGTCCCAAGCTGGCATTGGTGCCCTTCTGGGAGGCCTCAAGTTGCTAGCCCCTCTGAGGAACTGTTCGATCAAAGGATGTGAGAAAAGGGGCTGCTCAATGGGAAAATTAGCAGAAATAGCAGACACATGAATTTTTATAGACGAGAAAGAGAGACCACTGTGTAGTAGGTCAGCTAAGTAATCCAGGATGAGAGGGAGGACTGTGCTGTATTGGCTCCCTTAGCCTGGATCCAGGTGTAGAACCTTTTCCATTTATCTGCATAAGACTTTCTGTTACTAGGACGTCTGGCCTCATGGATAACATCCAGAACCTATTTACTTAGAATAGTAGATTGGTTTGGGGTTAGGGAATAAGCCAAGCTGCCAAACTGAGTGCCTGCAATTTGGGATGCATGAATTCCCCTTTCCTCTGGGTCAAGAGGTTTGGAATCTGAGGAAGATGCCATGGAGGTAGCGGGTACAGGCTGCGCAGCAAGTGGTACCAGTGTTGTCAGGGCCAGTCTAGACTATAAGAATGGTCCTTAGTTTTTCATCCCTTATTCTGAGCAGTACCCTGGGGATGAGAGGTAGGGGAGGAAAGGCATAGACCGATAGATTGACCCAGGGGAAGGACAGGGCATCCACTTTCCAAACCATGTAGTGATGCTCTCTGTTGCAGAATTTTCTCAGCTGATGGTTGGTGTGGGAGGCAAAGAGGTCGACCTTCGGGGTTCCCCATTTCTGAGTTATTAGGGTGAAGGTACTTCTGCTGAGTTGCCACTTGTGGGTTTCCAGAAGGTTTCTGCTTAATTGGTCTGCCAGAGAGTTGAGACAGCCTGGTAGGAATTGTGCTAACAGGTGTAGTTGCATGGAAGAGGCTGTGAGCCAAAGGGTCATGGCCAGCCTGCATAGAGGGTAGGAGTGAGTCCCTCCCTGCTTGTTGATGTATCACATCACAGTGGTGTTGTCTGTTTTGATCAGGAGAACCCCTGGAGAGAGAAGGTGTTTGAAAGCTATCAAGGCGTGCTGCACAGCCACCATCTCTTTTTGAATGATCTGCAGAGGGATTTCCTGAGGGCTCCATTGGCCATGTATGCACCTGCCATCTAGGTGTACACCCCAAGCGTAGTCTGATGTGTCTGTGGTGAGGGTCTGGGTGGTAGGGGGGGTGGGGAGAAAGGCAGTTCCTTGTTGTGGGAGCATGCTGTTGCCCACCAAAGAAATTCATTTCTGAGGCAAGGAATTATAGGTAGAATAGTTTTCAGGTCTAGAGAGTGTTGACACCAAAGGTTCTTTAGGTACCACTGCAGTTTCCTCATGTGCAGTCTGGCACACGGAATGAGTAGTATGCAAGATGCCATGAACCCCAGAGCTTGCAGGACTTTCCTTGCGATAGCTGGGGCCTGGTGGCTAGTTGAGAGAAGTAGGCTGTCAGGAAAATTTGTTTCTCTGGTGTAAGGAATGCCATCTGGGAAGCTGTGTCCAGACTTGCTCCCAGGAAGATTATCCTTTGGGTGGGCACCTGTTTGGATTTCATTTAGTTGATTGTGTATCCTAGGGAGGTTAGTAGTGTCTTTACAAAGGCAAGGTGTTTGAGCAGCTTTTCCTGGCTGTCTGTCTGAATAAGGCAGTCATCTAAGTATGGGTAAAGCTGAATATTTCTTTGTCTGCAAAAGGCAATGGCCAGAGTCAGACATTTTGTAAAAACTTTGGGAGCAGTAGATAAGCCAAAGGAAAGTGCATCCTGCCCTGAAGTGGAGCTATTTCCTGCATGATTCCCTGATAGGAATGTGGAGGAAGGCCTCTTTTAGATCTAGGGTGGCTAGCCAAGCATCCTTGGACAGCATGGGTAGCAGCTGCTGGAGGGTAATCATTTTGAATTTTATCACCTTGAAGGTGTTTAGAATTTATAAATTGAGGATGGAGCACCAGGTGCCCTCTTTTCTGGGTACCAGAAAAAGTCTTGAGTAGAAGCCTTGGCCTATCTGTTCTGCAGGAACATGCTCTACTGCTCTCATAGAGAGAGGGGAAAGGATTTGCTTTTGAGCTTCTGCCTACTGATTAGGTGGTAGATCTGAGGACCCTTTTGGGGTTGGAAGGGTATGGAAGGAAAATTTGTATCCCTGAAACACAATGTTCAGAACCCCTTGATCCTAGGTTATGGTGTCCCAGGTGCTTGAGTGAAATGTGAGTTTTCCTCCTAGGGGTAAGTGAAGGTGGGCAGAGGAGTAGGGGGAGGAGGTGAGTCATTGTGAATTCTTACCATAAGGGAGTGGCTTAGAACTCCCTGGCTTTTAAGTGGAGGTAGTCCACTACTTAGATCTTTGCATTCCCTGGGGCTACTGTCAGGGGGGTCTGTTTCCATGGGGCCTAGGCTGGGCTGGTTTACTCGGAGCAAGAAAGGACCAGTGTTTGGAGGGAAAATGCCTGCTGAACCTAGAGAGCTGCACTTGTAAGAAATCCTTAACTGTTTGCAAAGATTTTGCTTTTTCTTCCATCTTTTTAAGACCTCTTCTGCCTTAATGCCAAATAAGTGATCTTTGTGCAAGGGGGCATCCAACAATTTAGATTTGACATGGTCTGGCAGGGGTTGTTCCTTAAGCCATGCATGTCTTCTAATGACAGATCCAGTGACTGCTGCCCTGCAAGAAGCTTCTAGGGCGTCAAAACCACAGTGCAAAGTGTGTTTAGTTACTTGGCTTGTAGAATGCATTAAGTCTTGTAAATCTTTAGATTCTGCCCAAGTAGGAAGGGAAGTCATTTTTGTTTAAGGAGTTCCAGGGTATGTTGCTGAAATTTCAGCATATGGAACTGACAATTTAGTGCCCTGATAGCTACAGTAGCTGAGGTGTATACTTTTTTTACCCAATCTGTCCAATGCTCGAAAATCCCTGTCTGAGGGTGTGGGATTCTTAGCAGAGGTTGAATTAATCCCTTTTGGCCCTTGAGAAATGACCTCAGGGTCAGCTGTTGGATTTTTAAAAAGATGTTTACATGAGGTCTTGGTTGAAAAAAACAATCTGAGTAATACCATGATTAATTTTATTATGGTATTAATGGAAGTGATTTTAAAAAACAACTACTTTTGCTTTGAAGGGGAATTTTATCGTCAAGTAATAGGAGTGATGATGGGGAGTAGTTGTGCCCCTTTATTTGCAAATCTTGTTATGTACAAGTGGGAAACAAATTTTATTTTTGGGAGCCCCTATAAAGACACATGGTTGGTTTATCTTAGATTTCTAGATGACGATTTTATATTATGGCGGAAAGAAGGATTACATATTAATTTTTTGAACTTTTTAAATGACAGATGTGAATACTTTAAATTCACATGTACTAGTGGTGACTCCCACATAGAATATTTGCATGTACAACTATCTAAAGATTTAGTTAAAGGATGTTTCCAATCTAGAGTTTATAGGAAACCGACCTTTTCAAAGACTAATTGACTTTACTAGTAGTCACCCTTACTATGTGAAAAGAAACATAGTTAAGGGACAAGTGGTCCGTCTGGTCAGGATGTGCTCTGAACTTGAGTTGGTATTATCAGAGACTGATTGTTTGGCCAACATGTTCAGAGCTAGAGGATATCCATCTAGACTTGTGGAGGACATCAGAGAACAGGTGGTCGGAGAATGGGGTCTGAGATTTAAACCATTACTGGGTACTATTGAGACCGATTTCCAACTGGTAGAGAGTTCAACTACGGAATACACTCAGTTTATGGTTTTAACTCAGGGTGAAACTTCCTTACAGGTTAGGAATATTATCAAGAATAACTGGAATATGTTTAAAAGTAACCAGGAGCTTTGGTCCATAGTAGGTAATGAACCTTTTTTCACTTACAAGGTCAATAGGAACCTAAAAAATTTGTTGGAAAATCATGAGCAGGTTAAGAAAGTCAATAGTAAAGGGACTACCAAATGTGGCGCCTGTGATTATTGTAAATATATAATAGGAACTCCTTCTGTAGTATTGGGACCCCATAACACTGTGGTCAAATTCAGGGCAGGTTCTTGCACCACTACGGGAGTGGTATATTTAGCTGTATGTCAATCTTGCAACTATTTTTATACAGGGAAGACCGAGAGAAAGTTGAGTAGGAGGATTTACGAACATGTATATAGTATTTCTAGAAAAGATGAGAACAATGCTCTATTTAAACATGTGAATACAAATCCTGACCACTCTTTTTTGTTTGGCATACTCAAAGTGGTAGGCAAGGACATGAGAGGTGGAGACTGGAACAACAAACTGTTAAGGGCTGAGGCTAGATGGCAACTTGAGCTCAATGCCACGATCCCACCAGGGATTAATGAAAGTGTTAGCATCAAACCTGAGCTCAAGTATAGGGCATATAAATTATAACAATTTCAATTTCTTCCAATATTTAGTTATACTTTAAAATTCCGTGTTCCACTACTTCTATTTTTCTATTTTTCATTTTTACTGTAGTTTTTTTATATATTCAAGTTTTTAAAATAAGGACAGTATATTATAAACAAGTGTACTTCACTGTTATAAGGGTGCATATAATGTCTAATTATTTTTATGTATCCTTTCTCCTTTATGGGGTAATGAAGAACTACATATGACTAATTAATTTTAATTGAATGATTAGTGATACATATATAAAAGAGAATGTTTTATACAAGAGATATAGTTCTGATGAAGTCTAATGACGAAAGCGCTTAACTTTTTTTATTTTCATTATGTTTCACTGTGACTTTGGTCGATAAACTGTTGTTTTAAGGTTGGAGGATATTGGCTACGAAGTGATTTGTGTTGGATTTTTAAAAAGATATTTGTGTGAGTCAGGGACTCTACAGTACCCGACTAGTTTTCTGGGAGCAGGGGGTAGGGCATCAGGGGGTCAAGCTGGATTCAAGGAAAACATCATCCACAACATCCAGGACTGGCGGGATGGCCAAGGATCTGTGTTGCGGAAGATCTAAGAATTCCTGGAGTCTCTTTTTAGACTTAGGGAAGTCCTGACTCCCCCACTGGAAATGCTCCCTTCAAGTATGCAGGGTTTCCCCAAAGGAAAAGTCCTCTGTGGGAGAGGTTGAAGGAATGGAGTCCTCTGCATCAGAATCCTTATAAGTGGAGAGGGGTTGCATGTCTTCATTGTCAGATGCATCATATTCATCTGACTCTTGTTCAGACAAAAGTGCAGGGGACAGATCCATGTCCCTTTCTGAGGGGGTAGCTTAGCTTCCCCCTCATCAGCATGATAAGGTCTTCCGCCATTTTAAGCATTTGAGACTGAGGCAAGGTAGCAGGTGCCTGAGAGTGGGTTGTCAGTTTCTTGGGTGTGGTTCAAACCCTGGGCCTAAAACTCAATTTTTGAAAGAATGGTAGTCGCGAAAGAAGGCGATTTGTGTCGAGATTCAGTACTGCAAAGGACTTCCTCGGAAGCTGGTGACTTCTCACCCGCTCTGGACCTATCCAATGTAGAGACTATCGCAAGATCCTTAGTCAAAGAAGAGTTTTGCAGCATACCGGACTCTGAAAGGGTCTCGTAGCAGCCTGTGAATCAACAAAAGCGGGCATCAGGGGATGCAAAAGCGCCTGAGTACCAGAGGACTGATGACTAGCTTAACGGAAATGTCATTGATAGGTTTGGACCTGTACAGTCTGTCTCTGTCTTTATCTTTACATTTTTTTGGAAGATCTGCTGTCGGATGGCTTACCAAAGCCATATTGGAATTCGAAGACTGTAAACGAAAATATCTGGCTACAATAAGGGCCCAATGATGGATAGTTCTGGCACTGAACAAAGCACAGAAGGGACAATGGGGAATGTCGTGGCCTGGGCCTAAACAAGTGACACAGTAAGAGTGGAAGTCTCGGTGTGTTATTTGCATTGTACAGGCGAGACAACTGTTAACTTTTTCTGACATCGTTTAGTGCAAGAAGAAAGGATCCCCAAATGGGGTATTTAGCTTTAGAAGACTTCAACTTCAATTCAAAGACAAAAACGTAGGTAGCGGCCAACCGGCACTAGTGCGAACTGCTTCTGCTTCGGCTCCATGGCAAGAAAGATTGATATAATTGCGTCAGCTGCCTTACTTTATACTACTGATGACCTGACATCAGTCCTCAAGCAACAGCAACCGACACAGAAATACTAAGCCTCTGGTATTCGGGCCGGCCGAGGGCTACCCTGGCAGGGATAACCCAAATGTGATGACTGCAACAGTGAAACACAAAGAACATCAGCCTGTCTTATACTAAGTTCAGAAGAGTAAGGCTATGAGCTGTTTCTGCAGTGCATGGTATGATTCTTCAAATCTTCATTTATTTACTGTGAGACTCTCTACTAATTCACTTCAATGGACTGCCTCTCAAAAGGGACATTTGTATCCAGCAGGCTTTCCCAAGTTGAAAGCAAATGCATTACACATTTGTCTTTTGAATTCCTGCACCCTTCACATAGCTAATAATTAGTGATTCGCTGTATGCTATTTGACTACAAATCTAATCACATTTCTTGTACTCTAATGGCTAGTCAGACTCATTTTCAATAAATGTGAGTTTCAGGGGCAACGGAAGTTTACTTTTACTCATACATAGTCTGTTTTTAATGTGAGATTGTTTTGCTTAGTAAATGTCAGTATTTTTGCTATACATTATGAAATCATTTTCAATTAAATACAAATCTGTCATTACTGCAAAAGTAAAAAAATAAAACAATATGCACACTGCCAAGTATGAACATTTTTTCTTGTAATTGGGGAGAGGCAACTAAGTAAGGTAATACTGATATGGTTTGGGGGGGGGTCCAGTCCTTCAATCTGCCTAGGGCCACATTTGACCATGATCCAGCTCTGATGCTGTGGCATAAAGAAGATATGATCATATGAAGTTTGCAAGAATGACATTCTTCTTCTCTTTCTTTTTTTTTTTAAACAAACCTTTCAATTCAAAACATCAGTTCTCTACTGAACCAAACAGAAGAGACTACAACCAGGAATCGGCACCAGAGCAGGGGAGTAGTAGTGGTCTTAACAGAAACAGAAGCTTCCACACATGTAGTAACGCAATAACAGGATATAAAAGCATGAAAGAGCTTGTGGCTCAGCACCTTGGCTGAGAAGAGCAGGCAAAAGCTAAAGAATTACGTACTATTTTAAGTAAACAAATTAACGATCTGAACTTCTTGAAAAGCCGTGTGGGGTAAACAAAATGGCACTAGGAACATAGCAGCTGTGTAGATGTCCCTGATAATAAGTACAGTGACATTGAGATGCTGAACGGAAAGCATAGCAACAGTACAGTAGGCATGTACTACAGAAAAACTTGTGTACGTATGAGTACTTCATATTATCTATGCAGGTAGGCAATGTGGTTGTTTATGACCATACTTTCCTTAAAAAGAAACAGTACAGTAAAATATTTTGCAGATGTTCTTACTGCTGAAAAATGCAAACTGGAAACAACCAGTTTGATATAATGCAAACTGCATATTTAAATGTAAAGTCAGAAATCGAAAAATAACACTATGCTTTCATGACTACTTTTATGTTTGCCTCCATAAAACAACAACAAAGTGTACACTTTTGGCAGACATGATAAACCATTTGTATAAGGAATATAAGAAGAAAATAAAATGTGTGTTGCTTACAGGGTTGGAATCAGCATGAAATAAATGCATCTTTTTGTTTAAAGTTATTTACATTATGTAGATATGAAGACTGGGAGCAGGTCTGCATTCTTAGATAATGTTTTTCTGTTAAACTGAATTATAAAATCATGAACAGTGGAAAAAGAAACATGAAATGATAAGATCAAGACATCTATTATGCAGTCATTGCATTCTTCACAGTATAGCAAATGGCATGGCAAAACCATTCCAGGTCATTTTATAAGTTATCTTTCCAGCCATTACACAAGTCCTTTCAAAACATAGTACTGAAGGCAGCAGTTACTTTCTTTATACAGTTGTTTTTTTTCCAAGTACACATTCTAAAATGAATCAAAAACTTAATCTTTATTAGTTTACTGAAATAACCTCATGGCCTTCAGCAGAAATGCAAAGCTATGCGGTTCTTTGCCTTCTAGTAGTAAGGTAACCCCTCACCACAAGCACACCATAAGGAATTTAGAAAGTACTTTATTCTACATCTCAGTGTTAAAGGATGATGGGGTATGTCTGGTGTACTTAGGATTATAAGTTTTACTGCTTGCTTGTTCCTTTACACGGCAAACATCTGGAATTAACATACAACTACTTACAGCTAGACATACTTATAGAAGTTTATTGCGTACCCTGGGTCAGAAAGGAAACACAGTATCTTTGAAGGGATACTTGCTGACTGTTGACTTCTGCACTGAAACAGGAACTGCCAAACTAGTTTCACTGATTCATATGTTTTGGCTGTTAAAAAGAGTAAGATCACTTAACACACTGGGGGTAGGAAAGTATATGTAATCTAAGTAGTTGTACGTTAAGCATACCTCTCAAGTGTACCTCATTATGAGGAATATACCTCATTTGGTGTCTTAAAAAGTTCATGCCCCTCAAAGTTCCACATTTAAAGGGTCTGTCACACATTTAGTGTTAGGAATTTTTTAACTGCTATCCAAGGTAAATAGAAATTAATCATATCAGTTCATTAAAAGATTTTTTTTATAAATAAAACCAATACATTTTAACTATCCTATGGCCTTCCTAGTTGAAACAGTAAGCCATTAGTATGTGTTCCACATTCTGAGGGCTAGTGTTCCTCATTTTCGAGGTGGAGGGTTGAGAGCTATGGCATTAAGACACACGGGGGCATGAACACTTCACATAGAGACTGGGCTGTAGGATGGCTTGCTCCTACAAAGATGTTATTTTTGTATTTCGCAGATGTGTTACAATACATTTTTTTTTTAAAATGTGGTAGTTTCTTTAAATATTGATTCAGACATAGATAATCTTTGAGTACATTGTAAAACTTATAAAACAAAAAAGTACTAATTTTCTCTCAGTCATATAAGACTAAAACATTCCTGAAAAAAAAACTATTGCTATGCCATTATACTATAACATAAAAGCCATTAGACTCGCAATATTAATATTTTTAACATTTATGCTTTAAAGGTGGCTACTTGGAATAAACTCAAGAGTTCTAGACTTTGTTTACTTAATAAAAAACGTGTTTAGTTTTTTTTTTCTTTGTATTTCAGTATTTTTACAAATAACATGCATTTGCTGAGTGTAAACATAACTGAAAACAATGGTTCCTGCTAAGGACTCTAAATTACACATGTCCCAGCGCAAGAAGTAATAACTGGACAGGCAGAAAGTCATTGTAAGAACACTAACTAGAAAACAGTAACATTTTAGGGAAAAAATAAACTATCCTCAGAAATAGGCAAACAGGAAGACACTGTCCATAAACCTGACCATACAACTGGTAAGAAGTACCCTGGGCATATATAAAGGCTGCCCATGACGAAAATTGGCTAGGGTGGCTGAAATTCTAACACACACAAGCTGTGTGTTAATTTTTAATGGACTAACATTGGTTTTAATATTTGCCTGTCCAGGCTTTAGGTTGTACAAGTACTTCTGGTGCTAACAAATTAACACATTACTAGTTCCAGAAATAAGCCTCTTGTGTGAAGTTGCCTCTATTATTAAAAAGAAAAAACTTACACTATCTAAGTGTCACTTCTGTGTTTTAACAGTTTTATAGCAGACCAGCATGGCAATTCCTTATTTTTTTTTGTACACTATGTAGGTTACAGACTGCAGAAACAGTTCATTTAATTTGCTTTATAAGCCAGCTATATCACACTCCAAATGATGTTTGCAATAAGACAATTTTGAGACCTCTAAATTCTTAGCTGCCATTTCTTCAGTAAATGAAGACCATAAAGTAATACGTATTTTCACGTTTTACCAGCACTATAGTAAGTTTTCCTTCTCCTACAGGAGGTATGGTTACAAAAATGATGTCACTCATTGTCTGTGCTTTTAGTACTGGTTTAAACTGTGACAACTGAATTCGAGCCAGGTATCAACATAGACACCTGACCTTTTCCTCCACCATAGGCAAAAGCAAAATACACTATAATGACAAATCTGCACTTGCAAACAGTCATCGAATGGAGACTTCAACGAGAATGTGGTGAAATTGTGTAGGCGAAAAATAAAATATCCTCAGAAAGGGGTAAACTGGAAAGCACTATCCATAAACTGACAAACTGATAACAAATAAATCAGTCAAAGCAAAACCTATTCACAGGGATTGCGCTGCAGTCTAAATGGCTACATTGTGAATTCATAATGCTGGGGCACTTGAATGATTTTGCTCTAGTTATTGGGATGGGGGACTATAAGCAATGGCCAAAATAAGAATTTACAGCACAAAAAGCAGACATCTATGTAATTCAACAAACTACTCTTACGGGAAATAAATGTTCATAATTAATCAACTTCTCTCCATTTTATAGAGGTTTTACATTTACAATTTAACCAAAGCATTATTTAAATGCAATCTGAATGTATTTTACATGCAAGTTAAAAGCACTGCATTGTACTTATCCAATACATTAATTTACATTTAAATTGTGATTCTACTTTGAAAATGTAAATAGGCTTTGCTTACCTCTCTAAGTGCAAATTAATAAACTAGACAGTAAGAACTTCAAACAACTGTACTTTGCAAGCCTAATGTGTGACATTTTATTTTGTTGGACACTGTTTCTTTAAAAAAAATCTTCATTTAATGCAGAAGGCAGTCTGAGAAGGAGCACTTAATCCTCTCAGTTAAAATCTTGCCAAACAGAAAAATAATGGCTAAGAGTTCAATGTATCCATCATGCTCAGACACCACTAATATTACTTGGACAAAAACAGCAACAAAAAAGAGAGTCAAATGGTTACTTGAATCCTTTGGTGCTTGGAAGTAACAGTGACCTGTCTGCAGACATGCTCTCCTTATCATAACAGACTGCCACAGCATCAAAAAGCAAGTCTGTTTTTGCAAGGATTGGGAGAAAGACAAAACCATCACTCAACTCTTAAATTATGACTAAAGCTACTCTGACAAATGATCTAATGTCAATAGTGAACAAAAACAAATGCTGGCATACTGCAAGATATGGACTAGGACACAATTATGCCACAGAAAAATTAAAAAGGCAATGAAAAGGGCGATCAAGCAAGATGCCTCAAATAACATCATGCACAGCCGGATAAGGACTTGAGAATACTGGTACCAAGCACTGAAAAGCACCCCCTTTGTACACTCAACTTGGTAACTCTGGAGTAGCTTAGATGCTTTTAAAAAAAATAATGAAAGCTGTGACATGTTGCTACCCACCAGAAATCTCTTCAAATTCTTACTGAAAAAACATGTTTCACTTCACTGAAACACTTTAAAAGATCAAGAAAGACAGCTGCTGTATGAGTAGCCTTTGCCTAGAACCTTGAAGTAGTAGTCATTGAATCTGATGTGAGCTATACTTGTTCTGTGGCCCTCAACCCATGAAGTCATGCTCATACCTGGGACAGAATTACAGGTTTCAACACGTTTTCTTTAGCTGAATATAAATCAAGCACACCTAGGTTTGTGTAGATGAACTTAAAAGAGAAAGAACAAACATCAACATTTCCAGGTTTCAACAACAGTGTTCTTGTGTAATCAAACCATGGAGGTCATATCTCTCAATGAATCATGGACACATTTCAACAGAGTAAGGGACAAATCCAGAAATAATAAGACACTTTCAAAATATTAGTACTATTAACTTGAAGCACTCACAGAATAACAGAATGTGAATTAATATGCATCTTCTGCAGTAAAGGAT
Organism: Protopterus annectens; assembly: GCF_019279795.1. Lineage (NCBI taxonomy): Eukaryota > Metazoa > Chordata > Ceratodontiformes > Protopteridae > Protopterus > Protopterus annectens. Next base: position 289,089,103 of record NC_056727.1, on the reverse strand, counting down.
GTTTATAATTATTATTCTTTAGTAAGTATAATTTGTCATCTTTTCCCCAAAAGTCACAAGTTTTAGGAGGGATTAAGAGGGCGAAGGTTAAAATTTGAATCAAAATTGGGGCAGCTGAGAGGTATGATGATTGTATCCTTTCTCAGCTTAGTTACTACTAATTATCTGTCTGATCAACTAGACAAGGTTAACAACCACCTATACAATCCACTCTCTCTTCTAGTTGGCACACATCAAAGGGTGTTACCTCCAACCGTTCTCTGGTAACACACCTGAATAGCTGCTGAAAATGAACAGAATGACTGATGCAAAAGTTCAGTTTACGCATAGCAGAATGTCCTGCTACAATAAATAATTAAATGCATTTATTCTCCACTGAATCAGCTGCCTCAGTCTAAATTTGCAGCAAAATACAGAACTAAGTCATAAATAAGACTTTAAGAAAATCTTTTATTACACAGACTCTAAATTTGCAACAGTCTGTTTCATTTCTTTTTTTTTTTTTTTTTTTTTTTTTAGTACTATGCATTACAATGTTAAAGAGGTTCCAGTTTAGGCATGCATTCTAATCATTAGGAAAAGCAGCGCTGTGAGAGGTGCCTATAATAACAGACTCTGTATAAAAGGTCACTACAGCAGTAACTCCCATCACCACTACTGAAGCTGGTCTTCAGCCAGCACAGGTACTGGTCTGGCACTCTGCGGTATAAGGTTCCCACAAAAGGTGGAATGAGCCTACTTCAGTTCTTTGAAGCAAGAAACCTCCATAGGGAAGTGTGCTTGTGGTAAACATTTTAACAGGTATATGTACACATTTAAACTGCAAAGAATTATAAACTATATTATAACAATGCATAATAACAGCAAAGAAAAGCAAAATAAACCAGATAAACAGGAGGAGAGAATGAATAGCTTACTTGCAACACTGACCTCTACTGAAAGCTCTACTATTACAGTTAGTACCTCATATATACTTTCTCTCTTCAGGGAGGGTCAATGCAGTAAATAATTATAACATTTGGACAGAATTCCAAACAGCCACAAGTAATCCCTTGCTGGTGGGCATATGTAAGATCCCTTTAGCATAGCCATGTGAAAGCCAGTCATAGCGCTAGATTGACCTATCTCAGTAGTAGTCAAATTCTGTGAGAAAAGTGTCAAAGGTCATGATTTGTGCCCTACAAAATATGCACACAATTCCAGGAAAGGGAGGAAAGTTATGTGATAAAAAGGCATGAACATATATACAGTTATGCTCATCTTCACTTTAAAAACATTAACCGACTACTTCAGTTTAAATAACATATTTTCATGACATCCATGGTTAAGTACTGCAGAAGTAATGGACTGCTGCCAGTATTTTTTTCAACATTTCAGAAATATCACCACAAGTACAGTTTTATAAATAAACTTAATAGAACAGTTGATGTTTGAATGATCGCCGCTGCGGTAGCCTTAGTTATATGGGTTATATCCTGTTATGGTTTAACAGCCAGTCAACTTCCAAAGTTTAAAGGCATCAACCAATACCAGCTCAAACAGAACTGAAGAAAAACAATGATGCGAGTATAAAGACCTTCAGAGCTTTCATGCCAACAGACATGGAGGGTAGAACCTTGAAAGAGGTCAAGGACAGGAAAATAAAAACAAACGTCCTCACTATATCAATGAAAAACATACAAAGGTAAGGGGGATGGAGGGGATCAGCTACTGCAGCAGAGATCATTCAAATATCTACAGTTAGGGCAAGTTTACTTACACAACTGTACTATATTCATCATTTGATCACTGTTGGAGCCTTAGCTATATGGTAGACTACTGTGGCTTATACTGACTAGGAGGAAGAGGAGGCAGGATTAGGGTCCAGGAGCCCCTGGAAAATAGTCTTAGCAAAGCCTGCGCTAGACATGGAGAAGGAAACTAGTTTGTAGTGCCTTGTAAAATTATATATGGAGAGGCCCAAGTTTTTGCTTCGTGAATGCTCTTAGAAACCACCCTTTTACAAAATGTCACATGCGACGCAGAGGTCCTGGGAGAATGAGCCTTGATCCTGCCTGGAACTGCCTTAGTGTCCTTCATACAACAAAAGGTATCATCATCAGACAGCCAATATGGCGGCAGTCTGAGTGACACAGGTCATCCTTTTTTTCCTTTCCATCATAAGAAATGACTGATCAGAGTTTCTGACAGTTTTAGATCTGTCAAGATATCATCAGAATTGACTGTGGACTTATAAAGTACGGAGAGTCTTTTCTTCTTCATTTTTAGGTTCTGAAAAGAAGATCTAGAGATGGATAGCTTGGCTCAAAGAAAATTGGAATACCACTTCAGGCATAAAAGAAGGCTCCGTTCTTAAGGAAAGTATATTTGGGGAAAATAATATAAGGGCTTAGAACGTAGACACTCTTCTCTACCAGTAACAGTCAGAGCAATCAACAAAACCGTTTTCCATGTTAAGAACCTCAAAACAGCCTGATAAGCTACTTCAAATGGAACAAGAATCATTTTTTTGTTAAACAAAGTTAAGATCCTAAGGAGGAAGCATCTGTTTTCTAGAGGCATTGTACATAACATCCTTTGAAAACCATTTTAATATTATAATGCGGTGAATGGAAGGGGGGGGGGGGATCTGTTGGCAGACATGTTGAAATGGCCAATAAATGTACCTTGATAGAGGAATAAGAAAGGCCAGAGTATAATTCCCTACACAAATACTGCAGAACCAGAGAAATATTAACCTTAAAAGGGTCCTAGTTTTATTTCTGGCACCAACCAGAAACTCTTTTCCATTTGCTAATATATGATTTCCAAGTAACATGTTTCTTTCCCTTCTTTAATACCTGCTGCACATCCCCAGAAAACTGATGCTTAAAAGAAATAAAAACTGTAGTTAGTTGAAGTTGTCTAAAGCGGAGTTATATCAAATACCACATCTTGTGTGAGCAGGTCCAGCCTCAAAGAAGTTTGTGGTAATTGCCCTTGGCCATTTCCAAAAGAAGGGAGAACCACAGTTGCCTAGGCCAGAATGGAGTCACTGCACTAAACTTTGGAGAGGCTTTCTTAATCATCAAAATGGCCTTGGATATTAGTGGAAAAACATACAGAAACATTCCAGGCCTTCTTGTATGTAGTCCTGGAGCAACATTTTGCCAGTTAATTTTTGTGGATGGAGACAAACAGATCTATCTGAGGTGTTCCCCCCACTCCTGGATCAATTCAAGAAGAACTCCTGATTAAGTTTCTACTTGTGAAGGTCTTCCCTGGTCCAACTCAGCTTGATGCCACAAAATCTTGCTCTGATGGCATGTAAGGCCCCTGAGAGTAAGACGGCACTAGTACAGCTAGTCTGCAAAGAGGGTAAGAGCTGGAACCCACCTGTTTATGTACCGCATTACAGTGGTACTGTATAGCAAACTTGCAATGGTCTTGGGAACCACAGATGATTGAAAGAGCTGAGAGTATTTATTACTGGCAATATTTTTTTGTTTGCTTTAGTCTGTCCTTTTTGTTCTAAATCACCTGCACCTTTAATCCCAAAGGTATTGCTCACAAATCAGAGTGTAAGTATTCTGTAGTTACAAAATGTGCTCCATCTGGAAGGAAAAATAGGAGACCTGTATACAGATAAAACTGCTCTCTCAACCAGAAGAGTTCCCTTTTTTACAAATCCAAAAACAGAAATCTGGAATGTCAGGGGATGTTGATGCTAGGACCATACAGATTTAGGTAAAGAATTTTTCTCATGTGGAATCGTGTGAATCATGGAAGCCATAAATTCTCGTATCCTGAGAAATATCCTTGCTGAGGCCTTAGGTCAAGAGGAAAAACTATGGAATAGATCTAAATATAGATCTACTTTTTCCTGTGGAAGAAAAGCTCTTCATAATGAGGTATGTAGGAGACATCCCAGGAAAACAATTCTGTGAGGAGTCAAGCAAGACTTTCAGATGATCTCATGAATTCCTAGTCTGTGACATAAATCTCTCACCCTAGTGAGAGATTAATGACATTGAAAAAGACTGAAAAGATAATCATCTAAATAAGGAAAAATGTCAGCAGCTTGTACTCTGCAATAAGCTATCACTGGACCGAGATAATGAATACTCTTGGAGCAGTGGTAACCTAAAGGGCAATGCACAGAACTGGAAAAGTGATCCAGACACAGAAAACATAAAAAAAAAACAAACATTTGAAATCTGGCTCTATATGAATGCGATAATCAGCGCCTTTTAAATCTAGGGTACTGAAAAAAACTTAAAGGGTGATGAGAAGTAACAGGTCGGGAAGGCATAACATTTTGAACTTTGGAACTTTTACAAACTGGTTTTGAAAAGAAAGATCTTAAACTAGTCTCCATGAAGTTACTTTCTTTGGCACCAGAAACATATATAAAAATCTTCCCTTTCCAAAAAAACTTCCCTTTCCAAGAAGGAAGGAGAGCTTCTATCAACCCGAGTCTGCAGATACTGAATGACAGAAGGGAAAAAAATTGTTCTGGAGGATGATGAATTCCCACAAGGAGGAATTCTCACTGCCATCTTTATCGATCATAAATTAATCTCAAAATCTATTTGAGACAGTTTGTCAGACAGAAAGAAATGGCTACTAACAAAGATATGGAGGAAGAATTAAAAGCTTAGAAGGGTGGGAATGGCAGGTATTGTTTAAACAGCAATTACACTTGTTAGACTATCTTTTTTTCTGGGGGATGAATCCTTTATTTTTGGAGCCCCGTCATTGTTTTCTAAATGTCTGTTTACCAGTAGCTTGCTGTGTCTGCTTATTTTGCTTTTTATAAAATGGTACAGAAGTAGCTGTAAAATATTGACAAATTTGGAGAAGGCTAAAAAAATCTGAGAAACTCCCTGAATCAGCTTCACTACATCATTATATTTTTAAGGACATCTGCAGCAGATGTCCCTAACACAATCACTCTGTTAAAGAGCAAATTAAAAATTTTAGCTTTAACATCCCCAAAAATGTTGTGTTTAGTAACCAACCAAACTTTCTCATAACAGTTCCAGTAGCAGCAGCTCTGGAAGTGGCATCAGCTGAATCGTAAGCACACACTTCAAAAAGTACTTAGTCACTTGAGATACAAAAAGTAATAAAATTACACAAAGATGATTTTTTTCACAAGAAAAGGGAAAATAAGCTATAATGTACCTAATATTCTCAAAAGAATCAATCCTAAACTTTAACATGTGGCCTTGGCAGTTAAGAATTCAAAACTAAGTGCTGCAAAAGAACATACTTTTTTGCCAAATCTTTCAAATACTTGTTTTATCCTTATCAGAGGGGAAGGGATTAGAATTTATCAGATATTTAGAGGCAATGGGATTTAGTAAGGAAATAACTGCTGGGTCAAATCTGCTGTTAGAAAATAAAACTTATAAGAATGAGGAAATTTATGGTTTACTTTTATTTAGTTGGGAGTCCATTGTACGATGAACCAAAGTGCGAAAGTACAACAGCAAGATCTGACAATGTCGAATTCGGTTCCCTATTAGAAGACCGAAGACGCATTCTTTCGAATGCATCTTGGTCAAACTCAAAAGCCTGAAATGGCAAAATATCGAAGCGGCTTTTAAGAAAATTCTTTCCCATTTTACTTTGCCATTTTCGGCACTGTAGTGCGGTCTCAGAGTTGGTATATTTAAGTAGGGGGGGGGTGAAGCCCCCCACTTAATGTAATGTTTAAAGGATGTTTTTTTTGGTTCTTGTTAGAACTGCAATTTTTTTTTCTCTAGGAAAAAAAATCACTGTTCTGACAGCTCGAAAGTGTAAGCTTTCGCTTACATAGGGTCGATTAATCACCATTCGCTTTTTTAAGCGCTTGGTGATCTAATAGAGACCCTCAAATTCTATTGTTGTGAATTCAAATGAGTGAATACCAGTGTGCATTCGCTCATTTGAAGTCGGCATTCTGGATGCAGATTGCACTATAGTGGGGATCGGGACATATACCCTTTCCTTCACTGTAGTGCAATCTCTAAGTTACTTTATTAAAGTAATTGGGGGTGCAGGGAGGCTTTCCCCCCTGAATAATGATGTTTGGCGACAATAGAAAATGTCTTTTAAGTGTGAATGTTGTGCTGCAGTTCGAAAATGGTCAGACTGAATCTTCCACTATACCATTTTTCGGCATTTTCATTCGTACACATTCTGACATTCGCTAAAATAAGCCGCATAATAGTGTGATCGCATATTAAACTTTCAACTAAATGAAGGCAAACCAAAATTTATATAATCTATCTGCTTTCTTAGGGCAGAAGGTTGAATATTACGCAAACTACAGTCTAATTAAAACATCTTCCCATATTGGAAGAACAGGAGGAAATTAAGTAGGTTCAGAAAATTTCAGTTGTGATAAATCATATTTCTTTAATGACAGTGTAAGATTATGTTTCCACAGAAACAACTGATTCATTCTGGATATGATTTCAGAAAAAAGAAAATCCTTTTGATTCATTCTGGATATGATTTCAGGGGAAAAAATAATCTGAAGGGACTATCAGAAAAAATACTCTCCAAAGAGTCAAAATCAGAAATCTGAGGGGAGAAATCAAAAGTTGTCCACTCACAATCATTTTCCTTTTTAATGTCTTGAAAATCCTCAGACAGTGAAAAAATCATTTTTCTCTTAGCAGTAACACTAGAATTAGTAGGGTCAACAGCCTGAACTAAAGCCTTTGCTAAGCCCACTAAATCATTACTTTTCAAAGTAACAGACACATCTTAACATTTTGCTTCTTTTAGACAGAAACTTCTATACAGAAAGGTATTCGCTGCTGCTACTTCTTCCAAGACTGGCAAGAGTATTCTTCCTTGCCCACCAAGAGCACTCCAACAGCCAGAGAGCATGTTAGAGATATTAATAACAAGAAAATAGAAAGCTCTACAGCCATGCATTTTAGTATATCTCATCAGGGTGATAGTGGTAGAATACAGGGCATTATTTTGGAAAAAAAAAAGGTTTCTAAGTTTGATATGACATATATAAAAAAAAGTTATTTAAAGAATCAATTTATATTTTAAAATGTGATACTTTGTCCCCTAGAGGGTTAAATGAGGAGTGTAATTGAAGAATGCTTATTTAAATATTTGAGTGTGAAGTATTTTACATTTAAGGCAAGTGATTTATATTTTGTTTTACTCCTTGAAGGCTTTGGCCGAGACGTCAGAGTTTGAATAAACTTGCTTTGGATTACTGGTCGGTCATTCTTGTATCATTTTTTAGTGGTTCTAGCCTAAGAGCATGTGTCTAACCCCAGTCCATAGTGGCTGTAGGTACTATTTAAGATGGAGCCAAGGAAAAGGATGAATGATCTGAAGAACCAGAAATGACTACAGCAGAGTCACCTATCTGCAGTTGGGGCGAATTTGCAGCCTGCTGAAGGGGCAAAAGCTGTTTGGAAATTTTCTTCCTTTTTGAGGCTGGAGGAAGGAAGAACTGAGGAACCAGTAGGCTGTTCAGTGAAACCGAAAATGATGCCTGAATACCCAAGAAACCTGACAGGAGTGGTCTCTGAAACAGGCTATTTTAAAAAGTAGTTTTTTTGCAAAACACACAGGAAAACCAGCTGGTTAAAAAAAACAAAAAAAAAACAAAAATGTAGCAAAGCTAGACTTTCCATGCTTTGGATTACTGGTCGGTCATTCTTGTATCATGTTACAGCTTTTTTAGTGGTTCTAGCCTAAGAGCATGTGTCTAACCCCAGTCCATAGTGGCTGTAGGTACTATTCAAGATGGAGCCAAGGAAAAGGATGAATGATCTGAAGAACCAGAAATGACTACAGCAGAGTCACCTATCTGCAGTTGGGGCGAATTTGCAGCCTGCTGAAGGGGCAAAAGCTGTCTGGAAATTTTCTTCCTTTTTGAGGCTGGAAGAAGGAAGAACTGAGGAACCAGTAGGCTGTTCAGTGAAACCGAAAATGATGCCTGAATACCCAAGAAACCTGACAGGAGTGGTCTCTGAAACAGGCTATTTTAAAAAGTAGTTTTTTGCAAAACACACAGGAAAACCAGCTGGTTAAAAAAAAAAAAAAAAAAAACAAAAAGAAAAATGTAGCAAAGCTAGACTTTCCATTGCATGATACCTTAAACCTCTTGTATCAGCAGCAATATGGGATATATGCAAATTACCCCTTAAGGATATCAGGTGTTTCAGCTAAATGGCAATTCTGAATATCCATGACTTTTTAATTTACTTTTCCCTTTAAGTCTATTTATGGACAATTTCAGGCCAATAAAAGCCCAAACCCAGTTGTTTACATGCACGTTTCTGCCTTCTTATGGCATCAGCAGAACAACATAAGAGGAATGTTTGACTTTTGGAAACACAGGGTTGTCGTACCCAACTGATATCTATAAACATTAGGGAGTCTACAAAATATCCCAACTAACAAACTAAAACAATGAGTAAAAAGGTCACACAGGAAAACCAAGTGGTAAAAAAAAAAAAAAAATTCTAGCAAAGGTAGACTTTCCACTGTGTTCTAACTTAAACCTCTTGTATCAGAGGCAACATGGGATATATGCAAAATACCCTTTAAGGATATCAGGTATTTCAGCTAAATTCTGAATGTCCATGACTTTTTTTTTTACTTTTACCTTTAAGTCTATTTATGGACAATTTCAGGTCAATAAACCCAAACTCCTATAGCTGTGGACATTACTATTTATCTGATATGTTCTGTTAAACTTAACATAACAGAAGGCAATATAATGACTATCTCTGGGATTCCCTATCTCTTTTCTAAATTGCAGTGCTAGGTGAAATATTTCAAGTGCCCCTCTCTAATATGTCATTAGAAACACTCCGAAATATGTTACAAACAGTACAAAATTTTCAAACGGGGACTCGAAGTATTCTATTTACCATAAGAAAAATCAACTAAATGGCCAGTCACTGACAGTTTTTTCATAAAAAAGGCAAGTCCGGCAAGTCCGATCAATTCCTTTGATCACATTTTCTGTTATAATGGTATACTTGCATGGTACTTCAAAACTTTCTGTGAACATCCAAAGTGTGCAGTAAATGTTCTCCCCTGGTAACCAGGATAGAACATCAATTGTTTGACTGACTGATTCGAGAAAACAGCAGACCTCACCACTAGCTTTAAAAGAATGACTCATTTTAGTAGTAGATTCGCAAAAAGAAACTTTGTATATTGAGGTTTGCCAATCAGAGCTTGCAAGATGGAGATTATTTATTCCTGATGTAACCACCAGCAAGAAAAAAAAGACTCTGTGAAAGATAACTGGAGTCTACTGAACCTGCTGGTTTAAACTGAGGAAAAAATACATTAACACAGGTGAAACCAGCTGCAAAGTCAGCTTCCTATCATATTCAAAACCTCTTGCCCCATCTGCCTGAACCAGGTCTATAATACACAACATAGTTTGATACCTTCCAACTGTATAAAATTTCACAGAATTCCCAGATTTTTGCCTCATATTTTTGGTCCATTTTTTATAAAATTGTGGTTTTCTGGTAAATCACTGGCAAGTCATTAAAGATTGAAGTCAGAAAATAATGACAGACATTTGAGTTTCAGATTTCATACCCTTCAGAAAATTCATGCTAACATAAAAACTGTTATTCTATCAACTTTAAAAAGCATCCCTATTTTTGGGCCTTTGTGCCCCCATTATTTATGGCTTTGTCCAGATTTTTTGGTCTAAGAGGTTGACATGACTTCAAACTAACAAGCTTCAGAAGCTGCTTTCCAGCTTGTTTTCTATCATTCCAGCAACTTCCGGGAAAGTCACACATTTTTTAATGCTTTTTTATTTTTTGGAAAAATACATATCTATATATCTATAGCTATTATCTACATCTATCTATCTACATCTATCTATATCTATCTATATAAATACAGACACACATGCACACACACACACACACACACACACACATAAAAAACTGTAGAGAGAGAGAGCTCAACAAAAGCAAGAAAGCTAAACAGAGGAGGAACAGGAAAGGTAAACATGGAAAAGGCAAGAATAGGACTACAGTGTATCAAGTCTAAACAAAGAGCATTACACAAACCATTCAGTATACAAATAAAAACATGTTCAAATCAAAGAAAAAAAATCCAGCTGCAGTAGAACATAAAACTCCCTTAAGCTTGAACAAGAAGCTGTGGGGTGTAATGGAAAGTCACTAATGCCCACCTACTGAATATATGCTTTAATGTATTCAAGTGGTTCATCTCCTGCCTCTCAGATCATATCTAAATGGTGACTTCTGGCTCAGTCTTGAGCACCTTACTTTTCACAATGTCTATGCTTCCACTGGGAACACCCATTAAATTAGGTGTGTAGTATAACACTGCCATATCAATGACTTTCGACTCTACTGGGCCTTCCCTCAGAAAGATATGATAAGACTGTATTCCTTTACTGACAATTTCAAGGCCCCTCACCAATCACTAATTGTTAATCAGTTGAAGATTAGCAATTCCAAAACGGAGGCTGTGGCAGATCATAACACTCACAGATTCATGCTTTGCTACTTCCATCATTTATCTTCTGCAGTGGCAAAAAGCTTGAGTCTGTAAGTAAGGTGTGTAGTATATATACGAGACAGTATTACCAGTTGATATTTAGGGAACAACTGTCAGCAGCAATTAAATCAGTGTGTTTCTATATGCAAATTACTTCCATTATCAGGCACCTTGCCCATCTAGGGAATTTCTCAGTGGTTGCCCACTATTTGGGTTCCATCTTGCCTTGATCACTGTATGTTATTCATCTGGGACTTCCTGACACAAAGCTGACTGCTCTTGAGCTGTCATACTTCTTACAGGTATATCAACATATTACACCTGTGCTGTAGACCTTGCCCTAGGTCCTCGTCCATAACCATAAAATCTTTAAAATTTTGATGTTGGCATGTTTCTACAGATACAACTTAGGTCCAACTTACCTGAGGCAGCCAACACTTAACAAGTTGGTGGAAAAAAAATGCAATTTATTCTATTCTTCGAAATGTCTATAAACAATGACACCTTCCTGCTAAAAAATTTCTTGCAAGCAATACTTTACTCAGAAAAGCTTAGAGACCAGCAACTGGAAAATCGCAGAGGCATTTCTATGTAAAACAAAACAAAAGGAAAAAATGCTTTATAGAAAGATATCAAGCAAGAAAAGCAGTAAAATATGCCTGTGACTGGACAATATACTTTTATTCATTTATTTGCAGGCAACAAATGCAATAACCTAGAAAACTGGTGACATTCAAAGCTTGTAAATTCATGCCATAACCAAATTACTATTTTTGCAAGACCTTAGCCACATTACAGCACGCATTTTTTTTAACAGGAGCTATACTATATGGTGTCAGATGTACAGTAATATAAGGGTTTTCTGAATACTTTTCACTAGGAGATGAAGAACTTTCAGAATGTTAAATGATTAAAACAACCATCCTTAAGATGAGACAAAGTCCCATCTGCCTGTGCTGGTGATTTCCCTAGTCAATATGAATACCGTCTCCAGCCTCCCCTGAAGTCAGGCCATTGGCCTGGTGGGACTAACCCAGTAAACAAAACATACATACATAAATAACACCATGGAGATTACTAGAGCCATACTGAGGACCGTTAAACACGTCCAGCATGCAGATATTTTAACACCTCTACATATGCCACAGAGCACTTCCAGTAACCACTGTATTTAATATTTTGATGCAATTAAAGAAATTAAGCAGTAGCTGCAGTATGAATGATGAAAAGGTAACATCTTAATGCCATTTTGTAATAACTTGATCAGTGACTGCTATTTATTTGTTTCTTCTACCAAAGCAAATGACTGCTCGACACTGCAGTCTAAATAAGCTGGTGATCAGGGTTCATTAGTCTGAATATAAAAGGCGACAAAAGTGTTTACTCCGGAATTATTTAATATTAATATGCTACTGCGTACTAAAAAGAATCTAATTAGCGTTGTATGAGGCAGATGTTTTTAATTTCCGAAGGCAGGCAACATCTAACAGTTTAGCATTCATTTTCAGAGGCACAGGTCTTTTAACATAATGAAGTGCCTGAGTAATTCATTTAGCAGTCCATGCTAATCCCTACTGAAGAAAATAGCAAAAGAGTTACTTAACGTCAGCTGAGACAGTAGAAGTTTCATAATTTGCTCTGAATTTTTGAAGGCATGTCACCAATTTCAGTAACATTTTCAGTCATCCTGCTTAAAAAAGTACTAGTAAATTGTGTTCTCATCCAGCAGTTAATAACCAAAGGTACACATAGTACTGCAAAGAAAGCATAGCCTTCATTACTGGCATAAGCATTTTCCCCACTGAGTTCAGGTGTTTCAGTGGTAGATGCAGTAAGTTAAATACACCTATTCACTTACTTTTTACATCTTAATATGCTTCACTGCATTTTCAAGAAACCTGATGGAACATTTGGTGCTTAACAATTTAAAAATCTACTATTACAACATAATTACTACCTGAACATCTTCCCTTCCACTGTCAGTGCATTAATAAGACACTGACATACACAAGACAGCAGTCTCTTATGCACATTATCTGCAGCCTTACCCAGCTTCACATGCGAGCTGGCTTATAAATAGGCTAAGCGGTTCAAACTTGGTTCATCCTTTCAAACTCAAAAACTGGAAATTCTTCCTGCGTTCCTAGCATACCACTCAATCTCTAAGGGGAAGAAATCTGTACAAAGCCTCAAAATCAGGGACAGATTCTAAATATTGTTCTTATAAACTTAGAAAGTTGCTAGAATAGTAGGTTTCGCATTAGCATGGAATTTCTGAACAATATGAAGTCTGAAACTCAAATGCCTCATTATTTAGTTAATTCAATACTCCACAATTTGCCCGAAAGTCACAAAATTTTATGAGAAACAGACCAAGAATATGAAGCAAAAAATATGGACATTCTGTGAAAATCTGGACAGTTGAGAGACATGCTTCGTGGCCCTCAGCAATAACCTAACACCTGTAAAAAAACATGTTAATCATCTGCACCTGCTCTTTGACTAGTCCTTCCTCGTGGATTCCTATCAGGCAAGTGGTTAAACATAAAACAGTCTCTCTGCCATATCTTGTATCCCAAAATAGAAGAACTTTTGGAAAGGGTCACAGCATATTGCCACTTCTCAAAGAGATGCATCCAGCAACTTTAAACGCTCACTAGAAATCTGGGATTGGTGTAAATTATTAAAATATACATTACATCAAAATAACACATTTTCAACCTACTCAAAATTAAATGGGCATTAGGTGTCAGCCTAAACAATTTTACCAATCTGATTTCCATCCTATATGTTGACTTACTGTTTGCTCAGTACTTAAACCTGCAAATCCAAAGACAGCTACATGGAAAGATATAAATCTTTGTATATTCCCTACCCCAGCTTCATATGCTGTACTCAACTAATCACTCCTGGTTACTGCTAATTTCTTCAGCCATTCTGACCACAGTTGTTTCTCTATGCCTAAACAAGTAGGGAATAAGTCCTATATTCCATTCTCATTTCCATTAAATGCAGCCAACTAATTTTCCAGGATTCAACTTTGCACCCTTAAGTTGCCCTTGGACCAAATCAGTGCATCTTGCCTTTACACTATGCAGAGGAGATCTTCTCAACTTTTGCTTCAAATCACTTGTAGAAATATAATTCTGCTCTTAGGGAAATTCCGGACACCCTAAAAATATTTCTTGCTCCACCTCCCAAAAGACAGACAGACTCTTCCACTCTAGTTAATCCAGGTTCTCATCAACATAGTTACTACACAGCACAACTCAAGACAGGGTGCCTCTGATACCTCCCCTTATTCCAATGGTAATCAAGATGCAGTATAAAATCCTAGGCTTAAGGGTGCATTAAATGTGTTATGTCACATTCTTATTCAAGGGCATAAATGTAATCCTGTTTATCACTAGGGGGGCATCCTCAGTGCCAGAAGCACATTTATCTTTACAATGTTCATTCTTCCCCTTCAAAGACAATGAGAATCATGACCAGCTGCCGAAATCCAAAAGTATTACTTTACCTAATCTAAACGTCTACCTCATCTCCCACACAGTCCAAGCCAAAATATACTTTAGGGTACTTCACTCCATTAGGCTCCCACCTCAAAGTAAATCCGATCAAGAACTCTTTCCACAATAGTTCACAAAGTGGGAAGCCCAGCTCATAATCTGACAGCTCTGAATAATCAAGTACCACATCCTTAGGAAATAAACAAGTCTAATTACATGCTGTCCACGTACGCCGTTAATTTAACAGACACCCCCGACCCCACTTTGAATTAATAAAATGCATGGCTATGTTTAATCCTCATTATTAAGGGACACAAAGGATAAATTAAAAAAAGTGACAAGGGGCACTACCATCTTGTTCTAGAGATCAGGTGGAAGGATTAAGAATATACCTTATTTCAGACCTGTACATTGGAAATGAAATACAATTATTGTACAAAGCTCTTAAACTTCTTGGACACATTCAGCAGGGCCAAAGATGCAAAAAGGCCAACCTGTACAATAGCCATGGTTACCCACTACCCACTGCTTAGTGACAGATTCTCTTATGTGCACCACTGTGCTGACAAAATCAGCAGAGTTTTTGTCCCTGACAAATCAAATGTCCATTAATATTAAGTAGTTTCATGCAGGGAGAGCACTTAGACATCAGCAAAAGAACTGCCTGCAACTGAATGAGATGGAAAGCCAACATTTTCAGAACTGAAAAAAAAAAAAACAAAAGGCTCCAGATCAGTAAAATCAGCTGCAAAAGTTCATAGGTTCATAGGAGATTACTAGGTTAATGGCCCTAGGTATCTTACAAGCCTAGCCAAGTTTAACCCTTGTTCCCTTGAGGGTCTAGAGATATGGTCTATGTTATAAGCAGATCTAAATCAGCACAGACGTGTCTTATCCAAGAGGGACACTGGTTAAACCCCTGGGGTAAATTTGCAGTTTCCAATCCAATTGTCCAAGTTACACTTAAAAAGAGTTAACGAGGGGTTCTATTTAATCTATACTGGAAGTTTATTCCAGAGGACAGGCAACCTCTGGGAAACGTATCTGTCTCCCCAGCAAGTCCTGTTGATGCCACATGCTAGGTTAAGGTCCCTAGAGCAAGTGAACTGTGCACCATTGCCTTACAAATATGCAACATTTCCATTAAGGCAAGATCAAAGGTTGCTCTGTCTGCAAGGCACAGGTCGCCTCTGAGTAGTCTATATGATACAGAGTACAGTGACAGTGATTTCAATCTGTCCATGTAAGACATGTGCTGAAGACCCTGAATTTTCTTTGTAAGGAACCTTTGAGGTCTTTCCAGTTGTTGCAGGTGCCTGTTTAGGTACATACAGAAGGGAGTATTGCACTCTATTATTGGCCTGATGAAAGACAACTGCAGAGGGGGTTATAACTGTGATGATGTGAGGTATCGCCAGCTATGCCAGGAGAAATAGTGCACTGGATGTGCAATATATGCCAGCATACTTAGCGAGAGTTTTGTAAATAATTATATGTCATTTGTATATCAAACTGATTTGTACAGGTGCTTATGTTGAAAATGTATTTGTAAAACTGCTTGTGTTAAAAATGTACCAACAGTGGGTCATGCTAGACAGAAAAAAATACACTTGTATGTCGGACTGTATTTTAACTGTTGAAATGAAAATATTCTAACAGAGAATACTGGAAGAGAAGAGGTTAATCTCAGTCCAGCTAACTTTGAAAACAGTCTGAAATTAAATTACCTGGTTTAGGCCATAAAGATTGTATCTAACAGATGTTCTTACATTCACTGCTGCAGTATTCTTAATGATAAGGGATTTCCTGTCATGGAAGCCCAATGTCCAGCCAGTCTTCCAAAGACCTCTGAATTTAAAAGGTACGCCGGACATCAGTATACACACCCTGCGTAAAGTAGGACATAAAGGTAATGTTCAAGCTTACAAAAAAACAGAACTTCCTTGCCTCCACTCTGAATGCATCTTTTACATCGGTCTCTCTACATGCGTCTGTCTTCTGCCAATTGAACGCATTTTCATTCTCCAGTGACTTCCTACACCTGTTTGCTGTTTTTGCAAGCCAAGTGCCACATTGGGATTTTGTTTTTTTCTCATTTCTTTTGTTCATTGAGGTTAATGTCATCCAGAAAGGGTAAATGTCAGTGTGGGAGACAGATTCCCCACACAGACTGCCACGATAAGTGTCTTTTTTGCTTAGGTGCTTCTCAGCACCATATGTCTTGTTCTATTTGCCAGGCATTTGTTCCAAAAATCCTTCGCAGTACACTTTCTTCTCTTTCTTTGTATCTTGAGAATGAGCATCTTAAGCTACTCACTAAAGATACTATGGAAGGAATCTCCTATCTTGAGGGCCAGCCATTAGGGAAGAGTAAGCTGAAAAAGGTATGAATGGAATCTTCCACTGTCCAGCCTCTGCCAGGTGTTTCTCCCGAGATCATTATGAACCTGGAGGCTTACCCAGCTGCATTGTCAGATTTCTCTGCCACGGCCGTGTTGGAGGCAGGTGAAGATCCAGCTGGCAGCATATCTGAAGAGGCTTTGCAGGCATCTGTCTCGGACATTCAGAAGGGACCACTGTTGATTTTTTCTGAGGGGGCTCAGGAAGTTCCTCAGTTTTTAGTTGAAGAAGTTCCTGCTATGGTTCTCAACTGTCATCCTGGATCTGAGCTTTCTCAGGATGTTTCCTTAAAAAAGAAACAAAAAATTAAACCTGTTTCTTCTGTTTCTAGGGATCTACAAAGTGAGCGGCAGGCTTTTACTTGCATCTTATCTGCCTTACTGTTGTTAAAGCCTCCTCATGGGGTTTCAGGTACTGCTCCTCCTTCTTCTTCTTTCGGCTGCTCCCATTAGGGGTCGCCACAGCAGATCATCTGTTTCCATTTCTTTCTGTCCTCTGCATCTTGCTCTGTCACACCAACCACCTGCATGTCCTCTCGCACCACATCTATAAACCTTATCTTAGGCCTTCCTCTTTTCCTGTTACCTGGCAGCTTCATCCTTAGCATCTTTTTCCCAATATACTCTGCATCCCTCCTCAGCACATGTCCAAACTAACGTAATCTTGCCTCTCTGGCTTTGTCTCCAAACCTTCCAACCTGGGCTGACCCTCTAATATACTTATTCCTAATCCTGTCCACTCTCGTCACACCCAGTGCAAATCTTAACATCTTTAACTCTGCCACGTCCAGCTCTGACTCCTGCCTTTTTGTCAATGCCACTGTCTCCAACCCATATACAACATAGCTAGTCTCACTACCCTCTTGTAGACCTTCCCCTTTCACTCTTACTGGTACTCGGTCTGTCACAAATCACTCCTGACACTCTTCTCCACCCACTCCATTCTGCCTGTACTCTCTTCTTCACCTCTCTTCCACACTCACCATTACTCTGAACTGCTG
The DNA here is from genome assembly GCF_019279795.1 of Protopterus annectens. Lineage (NCBI taxonomy): Eukaryota > Metazoa > Chordata > Ceratodontiformes > Protopteridae > Protopterus > Protopterus annectens. The sequence continues at coordinate 289,071,682 of NC_056727.1, read as the reverse complement.
ACCCCACGTATCTAAACTCATCCATCTTCACCACGTCTACTCTCTGCATCCTCACCATTCCTCTATCCTCCCTCTCATTCACACACTGATATTCTGTCTTAGTCCTGCTGACCTTCATTCCTCTTCTCTCTAGAGCATATCTCCACCTCTCTAAGGTCTCCTCCACCTGTTCCCTACTCTCACTACAGATCACAATGTCATCTGCAAACATCATAGTCCACGGGGACTCCTGTCTGATCTCGTCTGTCAACCTGTCCATCACCACTGCAAATAAGAAAGGGCTCAGAGCTGATCCTTGATGTAATCCCACCTCCACCTTAAACGCATCCATCACTCCCACTGCAGACCTGATCGCTGTCACACTACCCTCGTACATATCCTGTACCACTCTTACATACTTCTTTGACACTCCCGACTTCCTCATACAATATCACAACTCCTCTCTAGGCACCCTGTCATATGCTTTCTCTAAGTCCACAAAGACGCAATGCAACTCCTTCTGACCTTCTCTGTACTTCTCCATCAACACTCTCAGAGCAAACATCACATCTGTAGTTCTCTTTCCAGGCATAAAACCATAGTGCTGATCATATATCATCACCTCCTTTCTTCCTTTCAGAGGAGGAGGAACCTATTAGTCCTGATGTTCATTTGGAGGAAAATTCCTTTGGGGGGACACACTCTAGGATGATGGATTTTTTTTTTTAATTGGGATTGTTCTAAGGTCTCTGATATCCATAAGAGGTACTATGAGTTGTTGCAGTTGGACTATCCTAAACCTGCAGCTATTCCTCCTGTCTTGGTTTCTTTACTGCATGCTTTCTCCAATGCCTCTCAGGCACCTGATTCCTTCCCCATGCTCCCAGGAAGCCTAGTAGGTTTTATAATGTTCCTGAGGATTTTTATTTTATTTTTTTAATATAAATATCCTGCTGCTGACCCCTCGGTAGTGTCCGCAGTCTCTGATAAGCCATCTCAATTGCTTCCTTTGCCCAAGTTACTGCCTTCCGACAAGAACAGCAAAAGTATGGACAGGCTGGGCAAAAAGGTTTACACTTCTGTTGTCCTAGCTTTTAGGACTATTAATTATTAGATCCATGTCTAGCTATGTGTTAGCTCTTCTTTCTCAGGTCTGTCAACTTGTTTCTGATTTTCCAGACTGTGAGGGTAAAACTTCTGTTCTTTCCTCACTAGGGACTTCCTCTCAAGCCATTTGTCATTCTACTAAATGTAGTTATGATGCGGAAGATGCCTCTTCTAGGGCTGCTGTTTTTGGTTCAGTTATGAGACGGTATTCTTGGCTTAGGCTTCAACTGCTACCTCATGATATTAAAGCCAAGCTGATGGATGCTCCCCTGGATTCTACACTTTTTTCTGCGGAAGCTGTTGCTGGTTTAAGTCCCCTCAGGATAAGGGTAAGGCCTTATGGAAACTTAAACATGTGCTTGTTTTTCCTGTACCTAAATTTCAGAGAAACTACCCCGCTAAGCCTTCTTTTGTTAGTAGGCAGTCCCGTCGTCCTACTAAAGGTAAGAAGAGTGGCAAACTGACTACACCTGCTAAGGTTACTCAACTTTTGGGGACTCCGAAGCCTTTCTTTCTGGACAAACCAGGTGCTGTTTGACTATGTGTCCCCTCCCAGCCGCATTCCTCTTTCTTTTCCAGTTTGGCTTCAGATCACTCAGGATTCCTGGGTGCCATCAATCACCAAGGATACTTCATGGTGTGAAAATCCCATCCTCCTTTTATGGGCATTCCTCAGCCTCCTTGGGAACATCTTCCCTTTTTACCAGAGGTTCTTCAAGATCTCTTGTCTCAGGGTACTATTCAAGAGGTGCCTCTGTCCCAAAGCAGGAAAGGGTTCTACTGCCGACTGTTTCTAGTGCCGAGAAAAGACAGCACTTGGAGACCTCTCTTCATCTAAACACTTTTCTAAAGGTACCCTCCTTTCATATGTTGCCCCTTCAGGTTCTGTTTCCTCTCTTGCTCCCTCACGCCTATATGGTGTCTCTGGATCTCAAAGATGCTGATCCCCATATTCTGATCTACCTCTTTTCAGGAAGTTTTTGCATTTCTCTGCTGCTTCCTGAGATTTTCAGTTCTCTGCTTTACCCTGTGGCCTTTCTACTGTCCCGGGGTGTTCACCAAATGCCTTGCTCTTCAAAGGGTCCAAATATTTCCTTACTTGGATGACCTGTTGATTCAGGTGTCTTCTCCAGAGACCCTTTTACAAAATCTTCATTTTGCCATATCCCTTCTTCAGAGCCTGGGTTTCACTGTAAATTTCAAAAAGCCTTTTCTGACGACTCCTCAGGTCCATGTTTTTCTGTGTTGCAGGATTCAGATGGTCCCAATGCTTGCATCCCTGGCCCCACCAAAGGCCTTAACTCTCATTTCTTTCTTTCATTACTGCCAGAGAGTTTCTGAGAGTTCTGGGTTACAAGCAGAAACAAAGCAAAGTCTAAGACAGTAAAGGTCCTGTACAAACAAAATGCAAACGTAGAACCAAGTAATAAGTCCAGGACCAAACACAGCGTCAATACAAAAAACAATCATAGGTTCATAGGTAGGTACTAGGCTGTCGGCCCAAGGGCCTAAGTAAGCCTAGCCAACAAGGTCCCCTGGCTTACGCCACCCAAGAAAGTTATTTTACTGTGCCCCTGTCGAGCAGAGCCACAGAAGTGATCCCCGGGGTGTATTTCCTATTTCCCATCCACTCATCAAGATTTTTCTTGAAGAGTGCTAATGAGGAACTTTGCTTGACACAGATGGGTAGCTTGTTCCAGAGTATAGGAAGTCTCAGGGACAGGAATCTATCCCTCCAGCATGTCCTGTTTATTGTGGTGAGGAGGTTTAGGTCCCTAGAGGTGTGGCTCAGAGGGAATGGGATTTCTTTAGGTGTAGCATGTCCAACAGATCTGGGTTTGACATAGCTTTATATGTTAGGCAGAGATCACCTTGGAGTAGCCGATATGCTATGGAGTAAAGCTGGAGTTTTTTGAGATGGTCAGTGTACGGCATTGGTTTGAGGCCAGCAATCCTCTTTGTGAGGTACTTCTGTGGCCTTTCCAGCTGCTGCAGATATCTTGTGAGGTACATTCCAAAAGGGGCATTGTACTCTATAATGGGTTTAATGAGTGTCGAGTAGAGGGGAACAATGACCTCTTTTTTCCTGGATGAGAACCCTTTTGTGATGAGGTGTGCCACGTAGAAGGATTTCCTGACTACTGTGGCGATGTGATTATCAAAGGAGAGACTAGTGTCCTCCTGCATCCCAAGGTCTCTAGTCACACATTCGGCATTAAGTAGACTGCCACCTATGTGGTAGTTCATGGGTACTGAGTTTCTACCAAAGGGGATGACAATGCACTTTTTGGCACTGAGCCTGAGGCCATGGCTCTGACACCAGGCATCTGTCTCTGAGGCCCTTCTGTAGGATGTCCACATCATTTGTGGACTCTACTAGGACTCCTAGTTTGCAGTTATCTGCAAACTTAGTTAGCCAAAGGCCTTCTGTGTTGGCCTGTACTTCAGAGATACCAAACAGGAGAGGTGCCAGGACTGAACCCTGTGGTACTCCACTTGTCACTGGTTTGAAGTCAGATTTGGAGTCTGCAACGTTTACAGCGTTGGTTCTGTCAATGAGCCAGTTGTCAACCCATCTTGTGACGTAGGGATTTATACCTAGTTTAGTGAGTTTAGCTATAATTCCAGAATGAGGGATGGTGTTGAAAGCCTTGGGGAGGTCAAGATAGGCTGTGTGAACCACCTTATCCTCATCTACGGCTTTGGTGACTGCCTCAAAGAAGTCGATCAGGTTCAGGAGGCATGATCTGCCTTTCACAAACCCGAACTGGGGGGGGGGGAGGGGTCCAGAGTTTGGAGGTTACCAATGTCTTTGTTTATGAGTTCCATGATGATACATTCCATGGCCTTACAGACCAAGCTCGTCAGGCTAATAGGGTGATAGTTCCAGGGATCAGTGGTGGCTTCCCCTTTGTGGAGAGGGATAACTGTTGCTGTGTGCCATTCAGTGGGCACAAAGCTTGACACGAGGCTATGACTGAACATTGTGCTTAGGTGGGGAGCCAGTTCATTCTGACGTTGGTGTAAAACACAGCCTAGGATGTTGTCTGGTCCCCATGGATGCTGTGTTTTTGGCTTTAGAGAGTACAGCTTTTACCTACGTAGTTGTGATTACAGGAACTCTGCAGTCTTCCTGTATAGATATGGGCCCTTTAGGGGGTGAGAGGGGGGTAAAGTTAGCACTGACCCTATCTGCCAGGATGTTGGCAATATCAGTTGGTTCTGTAATTTTCATGCTGTAACTCAGAGCAGATCTGGGTGTTGCCATTGAGATTCTTAACACAGTTATAAATGCTTTGTGGTTGTCCCTAGAGGCAGTGGCGATTTTGTTTTGGAGGATCTTATAAGGGATCTCAGCTTCTTACTGAGGCTGACCAGCGAGCTCCTCCACTCATGGGCTTTTAATCTCTTTTGCAACAGTTTCTTCCTTCTGTTGTACACTTTGTTTATGGCAGGGAACCACTTGATTGGCTTCCTTTTTTTGGAGGATAGCGTCTTGGTTCTGTTTGGGATAGCACGATCCATGCACTTGTGTAAGTGCTTATAGAGTGCATTTGTGTAGGATTCAGCAGTCGTAAGTGTATTGTCCATCTACATGGGTGTCATGAAGTTCGCTACTTCTGTCTTAAGAAGCATGAAGTTGGATTTGGAGAAATTTTTTACCATGGTTTGCTTAATTGGGGGTGGGGGCAGGATGTGTATATCTACGGTGATTAGCTTATGGTCGGACCTGACCAACGAGGAGTTGACTTCAGGTGTGGAACACCGGTCATTCATGTTGGCAATGACTAGGTCTAGGATATTGTTGCCCCTGCTGGGGGTGTGGATAACTTAATCCAGGGCATTGGAATTTATGAATTCCAGAAAGCGTAGAGTGAAGGAGTTGGTACATAAGTAGTTTTCCCAGTTAATGGTGGGGTAGTTGAAATTGCCCATTATTAGGGTGTTTGGTTGAACCCTAATTTTCCAGTATATCAAGAAAAGAGGAGTGGGAATCCAGGGGCATGGTGGGGGATCTGTAGCAAGCTACAATTTGGATTGCAGTTTTGCCCAGAGTTAGTTGCACTTGCATAACCTCGGATGCATTATGCTGAGCAACTAGGAGGTGTGGACATCCTTAATGAATATGGACACACCTCCGCCTTTGGTGTTCCAGTCCAGGTTAGCTGGCCGAAAAGTGTGGTATGAGTTACAGCCTGGTAATGCAGGGGTGCTCTCTGGAGCCTTGAACTAGGTCTCAGTCACTGCACAGATATCAATGTTCTCCATTTTAAGGAGTGCCTCGAGAGAGTGCATTTTGAGATTTAGACTTCTAGCATTGAGTAGCATTACCCCCAGTTTTTGCTTGCCTGTTCCTGTTACAGTGGTGAATTTGTCATTTGAAGCTTGCCTAAAAAAGGCACTATAGGGGAGGCAAGAGCCTTAGCCAGAATCTGGAATCTCAAGGGTGACATCTGCAGGCCATCTCTGGCAAAGCATCGTGGCCTGTCGACCATGTCGTCCCAGGCAGACAGATACTGGATCCCCTTAGAATGACACCAGAAGCTTAGCCAATTGTTGAAGTTAATCATTTTCTCCTTGTACTGAGATATCATTCCGGGCGATGGCAGGATGCTACTCAGGGCTAGGGTCATACCTGCCTGGGCTACAAGATCAGAGAGCTCTTCCATGTCTCTTCATGCAGTCCAGGGTGGTACGTCTCAGGTCATTCACACCAACATGTACAATGACAGTCACACTTGTACTTGTCGTGGAGTGACCGGAGTGCGTGGGTTATGTGGCGAATCCTGGCACCCGACAGGAAGCTGACAGTAACCTTCTACTTGTTTAGCCTGGTGAGTGGGACATCAGTGTGCATGATTATAGTCACCTATGACTAGTGTGTTGGGTACGTTGTTTTGCCTTATGGGCACTGGTTGAGTGGCACACTGGGTCTGTGGGCTATGTGTCATTTGTGTTGTGTTGGGGGTGGAGGTTGCTTGCGTTTCTGCTTTGGAGATCTCTGTTGCTTGAGCAGATTATTATTGAGAGCCTCCACGAATAATTTTGTGTTTCTATGTGTGGATTTTGGTGGTGTAGGTTTAGTGGGACTATGTGATGAGTGTAGTGTGATGCAAGTGTTTACGTTCTCCTCTTGACTGTCAAGTTCAGTCTTGGTTGGAGACAGCTTTACCACCAATTTGGCTAGATAAGTGCATCTCTCACAGGTTGTAGTGCTGGGTGGGAGGAGGAAAGGGTTGTCTGTGTACGAGTCAATTGCTACATTGCCCCAAGATGCCCAGATTCATCAGATAGACAGGAGAGAACACTGGGAGATGACCCTTGGACATGCCTGAATAAAAAACTATTTTCCTCTAGACAAGTGAGGAAAGTGACTACAAGAGCTGTTTTTCTCTAAACAAGTGAGGAAAGTAAGTACAAAAATGGTTTTCTTCTGGGTAATGAGGAAGGTTGAGTACTGTAGTAATTTGTAGCTTATTTAGTGCTTACAACAAGTTCTGAACAAGTGCTCAGCACGAATAGGCAAATTCAAGTGCTAAAACTAAGAATCTGTATCTGAACTAGACTAGTTACAGGAAAGAAACAAGTGGAAATGCGAGCTTTTAAATCAGAAAGTTGAAAGAGATGGAAAAATTGCCCAAACTGCCAATAACTACAATTTCTGGGCCAGAAACCACTCCTTTTGTGGCAGATATATTACCTAGTGCTTACCACTCCCAGTGATAAGCTAGCAGGCTTCCCTCCTACACAGACAGGCTTTGGGGGCTCAGACGTTTACAGTCCTGGATATAGCAAATCTGTATCTGGATTAGACTAGTTACAGGAAAGGCAGGAAACAGGCATAAATTTTTTTGTTGCAGTTAAGCAGAACACAGAGAGATTCTAGGGAGATTTTTTTTTCATTTAATAAAATAAATAGTTTAATAAAATAAACTTAAAAGAGAGGTTAGCTCTTTTTTTAGTTCTGGGTTACATGGCATCCACCTTTCCAATGTTCTGTCTGGCCAAATTACATATGAGAAAGTTTCACTGGTTTCTGAAGTTAGTGTGTGGCTTCAACATGTTCATCCTCTAGAATATGCAGTTTGTCTTCTTTCTTGCCTGAGACAGGAACTTCTCTAGTGGATTCAGCAGCTGTCTCTGAATCCAGGGATCCCTTTTCATCCCCCTCTTCCCTCTCAGGAATTGTTCATGGATGCCTCAGACACAGGATGGGGGGAGTGACCTTTGGCTCCCTACAGGTACAGGGTGTGTGCTCGCCTTGTCAGCAGAAGGAGCACATCAATGTCAAACAGACGAGTGCCCTTCTGCTGGATCTTTCTTCAGGCTTTTCAGTCTCTCTTTTCTCCAGGGCCTCTCAAGGTATTCACAGACAATACCACAGTGATGTGGTATATCAACAAGCAGGGTGTAACGAGAGCTTACCTTTTTTGCTGATTTGTACTTCTGGTATGGGATCTGGCTGTCAAGTATCAAGTGACTCTTCAGGCAGTTTATATCCTTTCTGGTCAGAACATTGTGGCAGACACACTGAGCAGGTCCTTAACTCAGTCCCATGAGTGGATGCTTCACAGGGATGTGTTTCTGGACATTATCCACCATTGAGGTACTTCTCAAGCGGATTTTTTCCCTCCTCTCTGAACAACTTCCTCTGTTTTGTGCCAGAGTCCCAGGTCCTCTGGTATGGAAGGTAGACAGCCTCTCATTCTCTTGGAAGGGGGTGTTTCTTTATGCATTCCCTCCCCTTCCTCTCATTCTGAAATTCTTGTTCAAAATTTAACAGGATGTTCTCAAAATCTTGTTGGAGACTCCCTTTTGGCTGCGAAAGCACTAGTTCCCTTTTCTTCTGCATCTAGCCAGGGGCAATCATCACAAGCTACCTCACAGGGTAGATCTAATCATACAAGACAAGGGTTCGCTTATCCATCCCCACCTGCCCATGCTTCACCTGACACTGTGGGTGATAGGATTTTGATTCCTCAGACACCTTTTTTCTGAGGACGTGCTGCAAGTCCTGCAGGAGGCCAGAAAACCTATGACTAGGAAATCTTACTTATCCAAATGGAATAGCTTTTCTTTTTGGTGTCTCTCTCATAACCTGGATTCACTTACAGTGGATGCTCCTTTGGTTCTCTCTTGTGTGATCTGCCTATTCTTCTATTAAGGCCCACCTATCAGCTATCACTGCTCGTCTACCTTGTTCTCCTCCTTTAGCTGCTAGATTTGAGGTGAGACAATTTCTCACAGGCATTTTTAACATTAGACCACCCACAAGCCTGTTCCTCCTCCCTGATTCCTTGTAACATTGTTCCTGGAAGACTGTTCTTTTGTTAGCACTTACTTCTGCCAGGCTGGTGTCTGAGTCGCAGGCCCTTAAGGCTTGTCCTCCTTTTTTGACTTTTCACGAGGACAGTGTCTCTTTGCGCACTAACCCTTTTTATGCCGAAGGTAGTTAATGAGCTATCAGTCCATTAATCTGCCTTTTTTTCCCTCTCCCCAAACTGGCAGTGAGAGGGTGCAAAATACTTTGGACATGCATAGGCAACTTAGAATTTCTGGATATGACCAAGACTATCAAAAAATCTGATCATTTATTTGTTTCTTTTCATCCTAGATATTTGGGGCTTGCTGTACCCAAGCAAACTATTTCTTCTTGGATTTCTACGGCTATTTCCTTTTGTTACACTTTTCGTGGCAACAGCCTTCCTTTTTCTATTAAGGCTCATTCTACTAGAGCTGAGCTTCTTCAAGTGCTTTTTTCAAAGGTTTAGATACGAATTCTATTCTTGAAGCAGCTACCTGGACTTATGTGCATACCTTTACCAAGCACTGCAAGTTGGATGGTATCACTAGAGCTAGGGCTGGTTTTGCTAGTTCAGTTCTTCACGTTTTTTTAGGGGACTCTTCTCTTTCCTGGTCCCAAGTTTCCTCTTGAGCTTTGGCACTCTCCCATATCATTAAGAATACTGCAGCAGTGAAGGCAAGGACATAGTAAAGTTGCAAAAAATCTTACCATAACATTAGATGTCCTTGCCTTCACTGCTGCAATATTTGCTCCCTCCCTCCATCCCCCTAGTTCTTTACCTTCTTGGATGTGTACGTTACCTCTTGGGTTCCTCCTGGGGCAATCAGTTCTGTTTTTGATAAGCCTGAACATCACCTTTATGCCCTAAGTTACGCAGACAGTGTATGGTGACATTCAGCATACCATTTAAATTCAGGAGTCTTTTGAAGACTGGCCAGATGTCGGGCTTCCGGGCAGGGAAACCCATATCATTAAGAATACTGCAACCACTGTTGCAGGCAAGTACATCTACCATTATGGTAAGATTTTACACAACTGTACTTTCTGAATGCAGCCACAGATGATGTGTCTGTGAAAACCAGTACTAGGAATCCTACTGTACTGTCATTAGCTATGAACTAATTGCTACATTGGAAGGGTGGAAGTTTTTGAAATGATTTTACACCTTCCAGATGATATAACGGGTCTACATTAAATTGTCGAAACAGCATTACAGCAAATGCTGTTTCTCCGACACGTAAAGAGCTAAATGCTCAAACAGCGAAAGATCAGGTCAGTGATTTTTCTTTTCTTTCCTAGGGACAAAAATCGCTTGGCCTGAGCCATGACATTGCCCTTTACCCCACTGTAGTGCGATCTCGGAGTTGGTATATTTAGTTAGGGGGAGTGTGGGGGGTGAAGCCCCCCCCACTTTAAAATGTTTTAACTGGTGTGTTTTCCTGTTTGAGCATTTCGCTCTTTACGTGTCAGTGAAACGGCATTCTCTGTAATGCCATTATGAGAATTTAATATAGACCCGCTATAACATATCCTAGCAAAGCTGTGTGTGTATGGTGACACATAGGTGCTAGATTCTGGTTCATTTTCTAGTAAACAGAGGAGTGTGGGAACCAGAGTCAGATGGCCAGATGTATGGGATGTAATTCTGTAATCCAGCACTGAAATGATGTTTTAATACCAGATGACAGGGAAGTCTCAAGGCAGTCTGTTTTTGAAACCTGACAAAGAAGGATCACTCACCCAACTTCATCTTGCCTTGCTTTATTAAGTAATCAGGGAACAGTAATTCTTTAGATCAGTCAGGAAAATATAGTGAGATTAGTTAAGTACTGTTTTCCTGTATCTGGTGAATCTATCCATCTATGTTATTGTTAATATTTCCTGTGGATGAAACTCTGGTGTTTACTGTAGATATGTATTTACTATTTTCATGTTCTTTATTTGTTATTAAACATATTTAAACATTTCATTGTGGATAGTCTTTTAGATAATATGTTAACCTTTGAGTGTACTTATATTTATTTGGGGACACTGTGGGTGGCTTCTGAAAGTCTTGCTGCATTGGTCAAACACTATCATTTGTATTAATATTAATTTTACTCAGTATAATTGGGTACCTTTGTAAGAACCTTAGAGTATCTGGGCTTTGGAGTGTTCTAGTGGCAGTATCTACTTTATAGTCTGGGCAGAGGGGGCAGAGCTGGTAAACCTGTGCCAGCCTTCCCAGGTGTGTGTGTGTGTGTGTGTGTGTGTGTGTGTGTGTGTGTGTGTGTGTGTGTGTGTGTGTATCTCAGCTACTTGGAGCAGGGACACAGAGCACTGGTTTCACAGAGAGGGTGGTGGATGACTTGGCTTGGAACACTCTGCTGAGGATTCAACTTTACAGTTGTTGACAGTGTAGAGTCTAATTTGGGGCCTGGTGAGACAGACAGAAAATTCAGCTACAGGAAGGGAGTGTGTTTCCTGTGTGCTCTTAGGGGAAATTATGCTTGGTGCAGGTACCTGCACCTGGAAATACTGCGTGTATCTATTTTTGTTCCAAGTGAATGTCCCTCTCCAGTGTCAGTGGTGAGGATTGAGGATCTTTGGTTACTGGCCCAGAGCAGGGACGTCACATACTGTTGAGCAGTGGTGTGGATATTAATTGAACTTCTGTAGCCTGTAGGTAGTTGTTACTGAAGGTGTGTGTACTCTCAGTAGCCACATGGTTAGCATACAGAGTTTCATTTTCACAACAGTTTTATTTACTGCTTGTTAGTTTAGTTTAGTTAGGGAAAGCAGGCAAAGATGTCAGCAGAAGATTATGGCAAGCTGACAAAGAACCAGTTGGCCAAGGTGTGTGAAGCAAAAGGACTGGAGCATGCCAACCTGACTAAAGAGGAAATGATTTTAGCCCTAGTCACAGCCACAGCCCAAACCAGCAACCAGTCTGTCAATGGGGATGTGCAGCCCTCAGAAACAGGACAGTTCACCTTTTCCTCAGAAGACTTAAAAATCCGTCTGGAGTTAAAGAGACTTGAAATGGAGGTCAAGCGTTTGGATTTAGAATCAGCAGAGAAACTGTGGCAATTGGAGGCTAAAGAAAATGAGAAACTGCGGTACTTGGAGGCAGAAGAAAATGCGAGACTGTGGAGTTTGGAGGGAGAAGAAAATAAGAAACAGCACCAACATGACAGGGAGATGCTGACTCTTCATTAGGGTCATAGAGGTAACAGGGAAGGGAATAACCGAACCCCAGAAGCAATAAAGGTCAGTAAATTTCTTCCACAGTTTACAGAGGGTGGTGATATTATAGGTTTATTCATATATTGAAAGAGTATGTAAACAGTATAATGCTGACCAAGGGTTCTGGGCATGGTTCCTGTCACCCTTACTCCATGGTAATACTGTAATGGCTGTTTCTAAATTATCTGATACTGATTGCTTAAACTATGATAAAATAAAACAATGTTTATTGCAATGTTTTAAGTTAACACTTGAAGCTTGTTTTTGAGCATAGACGCAAGGCAAATGAAAGTGTATGTGATTATATTGTTGAGTTAAGCACTTAGTTTCATAGGTGGGTGAGTGGGTGTCAGGTCACCACTTAGCAGACCTTTTGGTGAGGGAATAAGCCCTTAGTACTTTGCCTGAGGGCATGAGAATCTGGTTGGCAGACCAGGAGTGTAACTCTGCAGATCATCTGGGGAAAAGGGGGATCTCTACTTAGCAAGCAAGGCATCATTGCACAAGAAGGGGATTCCCAGTTCTGCACATTGATATAAGGGAACCCATGGTGGGCAGCCTAAACCACCCCAACAGAGTCCACCAGTAATAGGGGAAACCACTAGTTCAGGTACACAGCCAGGATCAAGGGTTAGATGTTTTAAATGTAACCAGTGGGGTCATGTAGCATACAGATGTCCATCAAAGCAAGGTGGGGGAGCCAGCAAGTGGGAATAACAGTATGCCAGTGGTAAGTTGTCTGGAGACAACAGGTGTACCAGACCATCACACTGTTTACATCCTATCTTAGTGGATGGAAAACAGGCTACTACTAAGAGAGAGAGACAGAGACTCTGATATAACCACTGTGAAGTATGCAGTGGTTAAACAGGAGCAGTACTTGCCTGAGCAGTCCACTCCAGTCAGAGCTTTTGAAGGGACCCCATTCCAAATGCCTTTGGACAGGATTCATTCGGACTAGGAGGATGGAAAAAGAAGCAAGCAAGTAGGTGTGTTTGAGAATAACCCTGCAGATGTCTTGATAGGAAATGATTTTGATAATGCAGTACCTTGTGTGCATGCAGTTGCATGCAGTCAGACTTGGAGTGGGGCTGGTAGCCTGGTGAAGACCCAGACAGACCCCCACACCTGACGCCAATTCTTCCCTTGCAAATCAATTTTCCAGTCTCTCTTACCAACCTTTTTAACTTCCTCTGACTGACTCTTACAGTTATCATGCAATATTTTATAAGCCCTACTACTTATTCCCATTTTAATAGCAGCTTTTGTTCTAGATTAGACTACAACTCTAGCAGAGCAGGTCTATCACTTAGGATTCCAAATAACCTTTCTCTCTACCTATACTGACATTAACACTGGAGAGGGAAGGCAGTCTTCATACCCGAGATCCAAATTTCTTCTTGGCCTCATTATATTCTATAATATTTCCCTTTCTAGTTATTTGCTCACAATACTTTCCTTTCTTTGTCAGTGTTCTCCAGTAAATTCCAACCCAGTCTTACTTATTTTTTGTACCCCTCCTTGCAGTCACCCCTATTGACAAAAGCTTCTTTCTCCATTCAGTGTTGGCTTAGTTCTTAGCATACTTTCTGCAACTTTATTAATACAACATTCTGTGTGGTGGTGGTTGTTCTCCTTAAGGACCAGCATCCAACAACCCACACTTCATCATCATACATTTCCACTTTGAATTATAGCCGTCTGCTTGTATTATGTACATGAACCTTAACTATGCAGCTCTAAAATATCCCTTCAAACCAGGTAATCCTAAATCACCTTGTTCTATTGAGATGATCAACTTATCCCACTTAATTCTTGCTGTCATTTCTCCAGTATAAATTTCTTCAACTGTTTTAGTAATTACTGTCCACAACTTTTCCTCTCATTGATAAAAATATGCCTGATCTGCATATAAACCTAATGGGACTAAAATATTTTCACTGTTTGTGTCTTACTATCTATAACCATAAGCAAGAGCTCCAATTTCTTAGTTTTTGTACTATTTTTTGTTTAGTTTCTTCCCTCACATATTCTTATCTGCCATAACAGAAGCCTTTTTAAACCATACTCCTACATTCGTCATCTTATCATGCACCCCATAAACATGGGTACTGCTGAACTAAATCATGTATGGGTACATAATTTATGGCCACAGACTTGTTTTATCATGATTCATTTTACATCCTGAAAAGACATGAAATTGTTTCAAAATGTTCCACAACACTGAAATGTCCCCTTCTAGATTTATCAAGTACAAAATAATATAATCTGCAAATAAAGCCAACTTTTCTTGATTACCATATCAATGATATCCTTGAATTTCTGAGTCCCTTATTTTCTGTGCCAGTGGCTCTAAATATAAAGGAAATAAAAGTGGAAAGAGGACACCCTTCCCTGGTTCCGCTGCTCAAACATAACTTTTCAGAGAGGACCCCCCCCCCCACTTTAAGTCTGCCTTCTGATCCTTTATATATCCACCTAATCAAACCTATTTTATTAGGAAATGCAAATGCTTCTATTGCCCTACTTATAAAATCCCAGATTATTCTGTCAAATGCTTTCTCTGCATCAAGACCTGCCAACAGCTGCAGTATTGCATTTTTTTACATTTTGCTTCTGTCTGGATAATCATTTTTCCACCAATGTTGTCAAATGTCTTCCCTCCACAAAACCACACTGATCTACATCTATCAATTTTGTCAACACTTTTTTCCATTCTTTTAGCTACTACAGAAAACAGTTTATAATCATGGTTTAAAATTGAAATGGGTCCATATGACGCTGGGTTGGATGGGTCTTTACCCTGAGGGTAATAAAGGCACTGCAGCTTTCTTCCAAAATGCTGGTGCTTCTCCTCCTTTTAAAATAGTATAAAACAAAATCTTCCAGACATTTATCTCTTTCTTCACCCGTAACTTCTAAATGTCCACAGGAATACCACCTGTTCCTTGAGACTTCACTGCAGATTGATTATATACCAGCATTCTTATCTCATCTATTGATTATATACCAGCATTCTTATCTCATCTCCTCTCATCCTATTAGTTTTTGAGCATCTTCTTCCTTGACATAATTAAGTCTTCCATAAACAGTTCCACTTGTGCTGTTTCTTGGTTTCCACATTCTTCGTTGCTATATACACATTTCAAAAAATTTCTGAAATATCTTCAATATTTCTATAGGATCTCTGGTAATTTTTCTTATCATAGGCTCCCTAAGTTTGGCAATAACCCTCTTTCCTTTCTGCTGCCCAAGTTGCAGTGCTAACCATTTTTGTGATCTGGGGTTATCAAAAAATAGTTGCTTAACAGCAATCTTTCTAAGCCCATACACATTATCCAAATACTCCCTTATTTTCTCTTTAGCATTCTGCGGATGATTCTCTTCTTGTTCTTTTATTCTGCAATATTTTAACTTTTGTCAGCCCCTTTAACTAATTCCAAATTCTTTTTAACCATACAGCACTTTTACTACTACCAGATTTTTTAAATTCCATTTTAATTTTAGCCCACTCACTACCTTTTCCTTTTGAAGAAATGCACGTCTTCCCTAAAAACTCTCAAATTATTTTCACTACCCAAGCAAGTGATACCTTAAACCTCTTGCACCAGAGGCAACATGGGATATATGTAAATTACCCTTTAAGGATATCAGGTGTTTCAGCTAAATGGCAGTTCAGTCTACTTATGGACAATTTCAGGCCAATAAAGCCAACCCCCCTCTAGCTGTGGACATGCATGCTTCTGTCTTCTTATGGTATCATCAGCACACCATAAAATGAATGTTTGACTTTAGGAAACACAAGTTCGTCATACCCAACTGATATCCATAAACATAAGTGTGTCTACAAAATATTCCAACCAACAAACAAACAATGAGTAAAAAGGTCCACAGGAAAACCAATTGGTTAAACAACACAAAACGAAAAATCTAAAGAAAAATCTAGCAAAGCTAGACTTTCCACTGTGTGATACCTTAAACTTCTTGTATCACAGGCAACATGGGATATATGCAAATTACCCTTTAAGGATATCAGGTGTTTCAGCTTATGACTTTAGTTCTAAATAATGATGTTATGATGTTTGAGCACAAAATGTATTTGCAGAAGGAAGGGATAGCCATGGGCACGTCAAGTGGAAACAGCTATGCTAATCTGGTCATGGCTACCTGGGAGAGCAAATATATTTTACTGGTGATAATTGTGAGAAGTTAATTTTTTATAGACATTTTGTCAATCTGTTTCTATTGTGGAAGGGTACCATTACTGATTTAAATTTTTTTTGTGAGGGAATCAATAAGACCTGCACTTTTCTTAGATTTGAAGCAAAGTACTCAAGTGTAGTGGTTAATTTTCTTGAAATCAGTATATATAGGAATGTGGATGGTTGCTTATCCACTAGAATGTATAGAAAAGACTGCCAAAGACATCATCTATTTCACAAGAGCAGCATGCACCTTAACCACATTTTTAGAAATGTGGTTAAGGGTCAAACTATAAGAGCGTCCAGGTTGACTGCTGAGGATGAGGTGTTTAAGACAGAGTTAGCAGATGTTGAAAAAAGGTTTTCAGTGAGGGGCTATACAGATCCCATCTCTCAGAGTATATTGTTCAATACTGCCAACTTAAGGGAAGATGCTGGTAGACCTTATTTTTCTGATTAAAGAGCCTTGCATATGACTAAGAGTGACAAGAATAGAATGACCAAGAATTATGTATGGGTACCAACACAATTTTCGAGTGATGTACATCTAGTTACAGATGTTATTAGGAAGTACTGGCCTATTTTGACACAGAATCAAGAGTTTCAAGATATTGTGGGGGATAAACCCAATTTTCTCTTCAAAAATAAGAAGTCGTTCAAAAGATTTTTATGTTACCAGGGCACTGGGAATAGAATGGATTCCATAAATGGCAAGCAGGGTACTTTTCCCTGTTATAGTTGTAACCACTGTAGGTTTATTGTCTCTAACGATAAGTTTGTACATCACGATATGGGTTCTGAATTCTCTTTTAATGTTAGACCAGATTGCAATAGCCATGGTGTCTTTTATTTGGCTATTTGCTTATTTCTGCTCGTCCTTCTACATTGGGAAGACTAATAGGAAGCTTAGGTTTAGGGTTAGGGAATTGTTTAGCTAAGCATGTGTGTAAAACTAATACATCACATTCATTTAGGTTCCCTGTTGTCGAAAGAGTAAGAATGAGAGAGGGGGTAATATTGTGAATTCCATTGAAACTTCTAAAAAAGTAGGTGGATTATTAGGCTGAAATCAGACAAAGGAAGGGGGTTGAATGATAGGGTACCTTTAAAACCCTTTTTAAAGTGCAGACCACTATTTAAATGAGATATTTTTATGTTTGTTGCTTATATTTTTATATACATTTTCATAATATTTATTTTTTATATATTTGCTATTTTTATGAGTATAGCTATTTATGAGTGTTCATTATTGGTTTAAGCCTTGGTCTTAAAGCAGTGATGTATTATTTGTCTATGCTGCCTCTTTTAGGCCTGATGCGTAATGATTTGTGCAATATGATTGGTACTGATGTTTTTGAACACTTCTATTTATTGATGGAATTTTTAGATGTGTTTTAGGTCTGAAGAAGGGGTGTGTCTACACTATGAAAGTGCTCACCAAATAAATTGTTTTTTTATATAGCTGTTCTGCTGTTGGTTGGTCTGTTGGATTCTTTTGAGACATTTTTAAAACACCTGCATCCCCCATTCACTTAGAACAAACCCACAAAACTATATACATTTTTAGCAAATGAAGTTTAACTTCTCAGGCAGGAACAACTGCCCCAAAATCAACAGCTGCACCCTCAGGTATATCTAATCTAAAATTAAGGTTATCCATGTTAAAGCGCATCTTACAGCCTGTGTTCTCAAATACACCAATTGTTGTCTAATCTTTCTTTTTTTCTCCTTCTCTCCCAGATGTGAATGCTTTCAGAAAACATCACCTTTTAGCCCTAAAAAAGTTGCACTGGCTACCTTTAAACAAAACTAAATTATGCAGTGTTCTTTTAAATGCATTCAAATATTAAGGCTGTTGGAGAGACTACTATCTCTTACTTACTTTCCATAATTTCAAACTTTATTTTTCACTGAAATATTGAATTTCCCTCAGCAAAGAATGTTCAGAACTCTCAAAACCAATAGCTTGCTCCTACAGATGGCTTATCTCTTTGGAAAAGTAGTCAGCAATGAGGGAGAAAAAGATAAAAATATTTGCAAATTTCACTCAGAACAGCTGTAGCCTTCAACTTCAGACTTCTTTACTCGCACAAAGAACACTCTTTTAAATGGAAAAAAAAACAAGCTAATATCTTCACAGATGCAAGAAGCTTTGCATTTTCATGGCTTTCAATATTCTGTCTTATTTTTCAAGCGTATTTGCTTACAAAAAGTTTGCTTTATAGCTTAAGCCAAAGACAGCTTGTCTCCTTGTAAAAGTAGTCAGGAATAAGGGAAGAAAAAAAAACAGCCAACAACTTGCAGGTGCATAAAGGCATCTTTGCAAAGTTCACTCGGAATTCCCCTAGCTAACTACCTTTAGCCGCAGACTTGCTGACTCAGTAAGAATATTTGCTAATGGAAAAAAATACAAGTTAGTATCTCCGCAGATACATTAAGGCTTAGCATCGTTTTCAAGGCTTTTGTAAGTTTGGCTTGCTTTTCATGCCTATGTGCTTACAAAAACAATGTGTATAGCTGAACCCACAAACGTTAATCTAGAAATCAATTTCACTTGTTTATACAAGAATGATCATCTAAGTTCTACATATAACACAATCAGCACACATCATTAACTTAAAACTTGCTTTTGTTCAGCCTTTCCTTTGTTACACTACAAAACCTATATTTCTTACAACTAAGAAAGGTATTTGTTTACTTTTATATCTTGAACAGATAGAACAGTCAATGAAAAGGCCCACCACACACATTTAAAATACTCCTTGACTGCACAGTATACAAAAAGTACAGTTTTGTACCTACCATAAATGTAGATGTTCGAAGATCCACATTGCTGCAGTCCTAACACTTGGGTAGTCCGCTGTCCCAGTCGGCCCGAATACCAAAGTATAAGGCTGACGTCGGTCAAGGCGCATTAGTCTGACGTCAGGACGTCAGGGTACAAATGCGCATGACCGACGTCATATCCTCAGTCTTTTCTTGCCCCAGATGTCAGAAGACCCTAAAAAGATAAGGCCAAAACCAAAAAACACCAAACACTCCTGTACCAAATATATGTACAATATATACAAATTTACAAAAGTACAACCCCACCCACACAACCACCCCTAAACACAGAGGGGAAGGAGGGAGGGTAAAATGGACTGCAGCAATGTGGATCTTCGAACATCTACATTTATGGTAGGTACAAAACTGTACTATGTTCTTCATCCCACATTGCTGCAGTCCTAACACTTGGGTAGAATCCCAAAGCAGAGGTAAGGGAGGCTGGAAAATCATAAAGAAGCTGGAGCTGTCAACATGCCCTGCAAAATAGCCGTGGCAAAACCAGCCCTAGATTTAGAGTAGAGAGGAAGGTGGTAATGCTTAGAGAAAGTATGCACTGAACTCCAAGTAGCCGCCTCCAAAATATCCTTAGTTGCCACCCCCCTTAGAAATGCTGTTGAAGTGGCAGTAGCCCTAGTGGAATGAGGCCTAATCCCAGCTGGAATCTCCTTGCCATGATGGGAATAACAAAATGCAATGCAAAACCCAATCCACTTAGAAATAGTTTGTTTTGACACAGGCTTGCCCTGAGAACTCAAAGCAAAAGAAACAAACAACTGCTGAGACTGCCTAAAATCCTTAGTCCTGCTTAAATAATAACGCAACTGCCTGTGTACATCTAAAGTGTGCAAAATCTTTTCCCCGTTATTTTGGGGATCTGCATAAAAAGTAGGCAAATGAATAGTTTGGTTTAGAGCCACACTAGAGACCACCTTAGGCATAAAGGAAGGATTAGTACGTAATGATACCCTATCCTTATGGAAAATCAAAAGGCTCAACCGCCATAAGGGCCTGCAATTCAGAAACCCTTCTTGCAGAAGTAATGGCCAACAAAAAAGCAGTCTTCCATGACAAGTATTTCAATTCAGCAGTAGCCGCAGGCTCAAAAGGTTGTAGAGTAAGTTTCTCCAACACAAAATTGAGGTCCCAAGCAGGAGTAGGAGCTCTACGTGGGGTCTTATATTCTTTGCTCCTCTAAGAAATTGCTTGAACAAAGGATGAGAAAACAATGGTGGGTCACAATCATAGTGAGCTGAAATTGCTGCAGCATGAATCTTAATGGAAGAGAAAGACAAACCTTTGTCCAATAACTCAGAAAGATATTGAAGAGCCACACTCAAATTAGGCTCAGAAACCTCCAAATCCTTTGCTGCACTCCAAAATAAAAATCTCTTCCATTTTTCTGCGTACACTTTCCTTGTACTAGGTCTTCTGGCTTCCATAATCACATTCAAAACTTGTTGAGGAAGTTGAGACCTGCTGTGGTTCAAAACAGAATATGCCAGGCTGTTAGATGAAGAGAGTGAAGCTTGACATTGAGTAGATGACCGTCCCTCTGAGACAATAGGTGTGGAATCAAAGGTAAAGGCCATGGAGGCTTCCTTACCAGACTCCTCAGTAATGGGTACCAGTGTTGCCGAGGCCAATCTGGAGCTATTAAAATCATCCTTGGCTTGTCTTGTCTGACCTTTAGGAGTACCTTTGGGAGGAGAGGCAGAGGTGGAAAGGCATACACATGAAGATTTTTCCAACTGAAAGAAAGAGCATCCACTTTCCAAGCTGTGTGATGAAACCTTTTCGTGCAAAACTTTGGCAGCTGGTGGTTTAACGGAGAAGCGAACAGATCTATGTCTGGAGTTCCCCATGACACTGTCAATTTCTGAAATACATGAAGATCCAGTTTCCACTCGTGGGGATCCATGATTTGCCTGCTTAACACATCTGCTAAGGAGTTCTGTGCTCCCGGCAGAAACCTTGCCTGAAGATTTAGTTGCAAGCTGAGCGCAGTCTCCCACAAAATCATTGCTTGCCTGCATAGAGGATAAGAATGTGTTCCCCCTTGTTTGTTGATGTACCACATGACAGTTGTGTTGTCTGTTAGAATCAACACCTGCCCTGGAAGAAGTAACTCCTTGAAAGCCATTAATGCAAACTGGACTGCTAACATCTCCTTCATGTTGATATGTAGATGCTGTAGTCTGGCAGGCCACTTGTCTTGTATCCACTTTCCATTCAGATGAGCTCCCCAAGCTATGTCTGAGGCATCTGTCGTTAGAATCTGACTCGCCTCTGGCCGGGTCACAGAGAGTCCCTTGTTTAGGTGACATTCCTGAGCCCACCACAAAAATTCCTTTTGAATGCAAGGTATTATTTGAATGACAGTGTCCAAATCCTGGCAGTGCTGTGTCCATACATTTTGAGATACCATTGTAGCTTCCTCATATGCAGTTTGGCATTGGGAAGCACCAGAATACAAGATGCCATGAACCCTAAGGCTTGAAGGACTGTCCTTGCAGTCAGCCCGGACTGAAGAGATAGTTGATGAAAGTAAAGGGAAAGATTCTTTTGTTTGTCCGGGGTTAAAAAGGCCATCTGGGTTGCTGTATTCAGTCTCACACCCAGAAAGCACATGTCTTGAGAGGGTACTAGACTGGACTTTATTTCGTTCACAGAATACCCTAGGCATCTTAGCACTGCTATCACATATTCCAAATGCTGAAACAGGTCTTCCTTTTCTTGAGCCAGAATCAGGCAGTCGTCCAAGTAAGGATAGATTTGTATTCCTTTTAGCCTGAAGTAAGCTATCACTGGAGCCAGAACTTTTGTGAATACTCTGGGCAGTAGATAAGCCAAAGGGCAATGCAGAGAACTGATAATGGGAATTCCCAGCTCGAAACGCAGATACTTCCTGCAACTTAGTCTGATAGGCACATGAAGGTAAGCCTCCTTGAGATCTAAAGTTACCATCCAGTGATCTTTTCCCAGCAGAGGTAAAAGCTGTTGTAACGTCAACATTTTGAACTTGGGAATGTCCAGATAAGTGTTGAGGATAGATAAATCCAAAATTGGTCTCCACGTGTTCCCCTTTTTTGGTACTAGGAACAGGCGAGAATAAAATCCTAGGCCTCTTTCTGGCACAGGAACCGGCTGAATGGCCCCTATTTGGAGTAACAGAGAAATTTGCTTGTGAGCCTCTTTTCTTTGTAGAGGAGGAATGTCTGGCATGCCTTTGAAAGGAGGCAAGGTATGGAAATAAAACCTGTAACCGTGGTGAATGATATCCAATACCCATCTGTCTTGGGTAATTAAACTCCAATTTTCTTTGAAAAGTGCCAGCCTTCCTCCCAAAGGTGCTGCCAGGCGAGAAGGTTCTGGCAGCTGAAAAGGCAGGTCATTGGGTCTGTTTACGAAAGGACTGACCCCTGCCCTCACCAGAAGACTGAGCAGGTGAACTCCTGTTCTAGGCCTAAAAGAACCTTGAGCTCTGCCCCTACCACGTCTAGACCTACCCCTAGACTGGGAATCATAAGAAGGATATGTCCACCCCTTAGTAGGCCAATTTCTACTAAACTTGGAGGCTGAACCTGCAAAAATCTTTAACAGTCTGCATAGACTTAGCCTTGTCCTCCATTTTCTTTAAAACTGCTTCCACAGGCGAACCAAACAACACATCAGACTGTAACGGAGCATCTAAAATCCTTGTCTTAACATGCTCAGCCAAATTCTGATCCCTCAGCCAGGCGTGCCTGCGAAGAACAGAACCAGTGGCAGCCACCCTCGAAGAGGCCTGTACAGCATCAAAACCACATTGCAAAGAATGCTTACCCACCTGTTCAGAAACATGAACTAAATCCTGCAACTCTTTACACTCAATACCTTCCGCCAGAGCATCCACCTTAGATTTCAATTGTGAAAGGAGATAATTTTGGTATTTTAACATGTGGAACTGGCAATTCAAAGCCCTCATGGCTAAAGTGGAAGAAGTATACACCTTCTTTCCCCATCTATCCAAAGCCCTTGCCTCTTTATCAGGAGGAACAGGATTTTTAACAACAGAAGCCTTAACACCTTTAGGCCCCTGAGAAACAGTTTCTGGGTCTGCCCTAGGACTCTTAAAAGATACTTATGAGCTTCAGGCACCCTATAATACCTATCCGGTTTAACTGGGGCAGGAGGCAAAGAATCAGGGTTCAGGGAAGCCTCTGCAAAACATCTTCCACCACATCCAGAACAGGAGGTATAGCCAAAGGCCTATGCTGGGGTAGAAACAAAAATTCCCTAAGCCTTTTCCTGGAATCAGAGAAATCTTGACCTTCCCATTTAAAATGCTCCCTCATGGAATGAAGAGTCTCTGAAAAAGAAAAATCCTCAGGAGGAGAAGCCGAAGGGGTAGAATCATCTACATCAGAATCAGAATAAGGAGGATACTCCTGCAAGTCTTCAGCCGAAGACTCAGATGCCTCCGAACACTGCTCAAAACTCTCAAGCTCAGGTTCCACCCTAGGCCTCTTATCAGGAGGGGGCATAGAACCTCTAATCATAGTAATCAAATCTTCTGCCATTTTAAGCATATGTTTCTTAGGCAGAGACCCTGAAGAACTAGGAGAAACACCCACTGAAGTTAAACCTGGCCTGCCTCTCGAAGAAGCCTTGGAAACAGAAGGGGAGGGCCTAACCACCTTAGGAAGGGAGGGGAGAACAGCTACCTGAGAAGCCCCCTCAGCCTGGCCTACCTCCTGAGAGGACACATCTGGTAACAGTAAAGTCTCTCCCTGAGACTCCAAAGAAACTTCTGGCAGAACCTCCGGCTCCACCGAGCCCTCTAAAGAACCGACGTCCAGGACAGACGGTTCTTCCAACCTAGGCTTTGCTGGTTTGTCCTTGCGCTTTTTAGACGAAGCGGGCGTCGGAGCATCCGACGGCATTTTATAATTACAACGCTTCCCAAAAACTAACCTGGCACAGTCTAATCTTCTCTTTATAGTGCGTTTGTTAAATCTAGCACAAGAGCGACATCCAACAACGTCGTGCTCAGGCCCTAAGCAAGGTATACACAAGGTATGGTAATCCCTATGAGGTATCTGTTTCCCACAAGAAATACAGTTATTCACTTTTTCTGACATCCGGTTAAATACTGAGGCAAGAAAAACCAAAATATTCCCCAACGGGGTACTTAGCCAACTTTGATTCGGTCTGAAACTCCGATTTCAGAAAATTTCAGAACGCCAACCTGCACTCGCAATACTGCTTCTGCATCGGACCATGCGGCAAAAAAGACTGAGGATATGACGTCGGTCATGCGCATTTGTACCCTGACGTCCTGACGTCAGACTAATGCACCTTGACCGACGTCAGCCTTATACTTTGGTATTCGGGCCGACTGGGACAGCGGACTACCCAAGTGTTAGGACTGCAGCAATGTGGGATGAAGAACATCTGCTTTACAGTATAACATGCACTTTATAACATGAAATGCTTTATACAAATACTAAGAACAAAATTTTTTTTACTTACAGTTACTTTTTCCTTTAGTGTCCTTCCAAAGTCATAATGTGGAGTATATGCTTATAGTCCACCCACAAGTTTAACAGTCAACAAAGTCCAGTCTTTTCTCAGCCACTTTTACTTACAAATCCACGTTTTACAAAAGTGATGATGCTTTACAATTTTACACTTATTCATTAATTTCAGAGTTGCTGGTCTTCTTCCTGATAATTTCTCTCTCCCAACATCAGTCTCTGGTTCAAGTCCAACATATTTCTAGTTCTTCCAGTCAATTTCTGTGATTTTTTTCCCCTTCTTAGTCAGTTCTTGTCAAAAATGCCTTTGATCCTTCAGGAAAAAAAATACTCTGAAGACAGCTAGATATAGCAGCTTGAATTTCTCAACTGCCTCTCGATATTCCCTTATTGCAGTGAATAATCAGTTTCCACAAACATTTTGCTATCTCCATTTTTAACAATTTTTCCCATCTAAAAAATACTTTTCAGTTCTGCCACAGTTTTTACAGAATTAACTCTTTCTGCTGGTATGACTGTTGTTGTTCTTTCGACTTTTCCCGGTTAGGGGTCGCCACAGTGAAACTCCAGTCCGCTAATGATTGGCAGTAGATTTTCATGAACGCCGAGGTGCCGACTCGATGTCCAACCTTCAACGAAGGCACGCCCTTACGCATGTCTTTCGAACACCACCCAACCGCGGGGAGGACATGCAGACTCCACACAGAAGGCACTCCCAGCACTCCAGCCAAGAATCAAATGGGAGAACCTCTTGCTATGAGGCAACAACACTACCGCTGCACCACCATGGCAGTCCTTCTACTGGTATGACTGCATCTTTATTAAAATAGGCCTTGGCTGCTTTCTTATGTCCAGGTTTGGAACATCAACTCACGGTGTCCTTTCATTTAACAAATCCTGCTCTGGAACACCTGTCCAGTTGCTTATTTGTGTTCTCATGAAATTAATACAGCCTGTTCCTTCCAGTTTATCTGGTACAGCAGGAAATCTCAGGTTTTCTTTGTGCACTCTGTCTTCTAACTGTATTTTAAATGGCTCTTCTTGAGAAGCCTCATACATAGACAGCCTTTTATTCATTTCATCCTCTGATTTTAGCAGTTATATCAGTTCATCTGAATAGCTTACATTTCTTTCAGCCTTTTGCTGAATTGATATATTCCTTTTAATGTTTCCCTTACTTTTACCACCTCTGAGTACATTTGATTTATTTTTTTCCTCTAAATTTCTGGAAGCCATCTCAAAACTGAAGCTTGAACTGCTTTTTGAGTAACAGCTGTAGGATCCTTCCAGCCAGTGTTTTCTCTTCACCTTTTCTGGCTGGTTTTCTTTCAGGTTCTCCAAATTTCTTCTTTGCTGGCATCCAGGCAGTCCACTTACTAGCCAGTAACTGAATTTTACTCAATTAACAGTTTTGATGGCACTCCCTTTTCTCAGCTTCTGTTTTCACACTGAGAGCATCTTGAAAGAGGTTGATTATGGATGGGGAAAAGTACTCTCTAGAAGAATATATCATAAAAAAAGGTGTTCAGTGTTTAAGTGATTAAGTGCCAGAGGAAGGACTAATTAATATCCATCAAGCAATGTGACGTGCAAATGTTTATTTCAGAAGTATTGCAACAGAACTGACACTCATCATCTGACAACCATGTCGCACCCTACATAAGTAGACCACATAACTAGGTATTAAAGATGGGGCTGGCTATGGTCTTTCATATTCTTCCCTACAAAAGGGAAATCAGACCACAAAAAGACAGATTCACCAGGGAACTAAATGGCAAGAGAGGAAGAGAAATATTCTGTCAAGATTTATGTATAAGAAAAGAGCTTCTCCAGAAGACTATGTTATGGGAAGGATAGGCTGACGGCAACATAAAGCTCCCATGCCACTGATAAAGGCTTACACAAATCCTGCGGTCTACACAAATCCTGCGGTCCAGTAAATTCCTTCCACTTCACAGAAAGCAGCTGTAGCACAAAGGTTACAACAGTAATTCAATCTTCAGTAAAGTTCCACTGAGAATGTTGCTGAAATGGGCCCTAGGACTGCCTAACTAGGTAACTAGTTACTTAACTTGACTAGTAGCATATGCCTACTACTGTGCCAGGTAAAGTACAGTTCTGTAAGTAAACCTAGCATAACAGTAGATGTTCTAATAAATCTCTGCTGCAGTAGTCTTAGCTAAATAGGCCTTACCACCTGTGACCGGTCAGCTTTCAATGCTAAAGGGCACTTTACATGAGTTCTAGCTGTCAGGGGCAGAGTTCCATATAAAAACAGGTGCAGCACAAAAAGTTTCAGAGCATTTTCTGCCCAGCAGGGAGGCAAGAGCCCTGACAGAACAATGCCAGGAAACAAACCCAATAGTAAACTATGTACAAAAAAAAAAAAAAAAAAGAAGAAAACATCCACCACACATCAACACAAAAGAAAAACAGGAAAAGAAGGGGGCTGGAGGGAGGAGAGGCTACTTTAACAGTTAGTAATTAGAATATGTACTATTATGTTACGTTTACTTAAATAACTGGAAAAAACTGCCAAACTGGCACCAGAACTTCTCAAAAGATGTTTCTTTTTATGTGTGTTTCTTACTCCTTGAAGGCTTTGCAGCCAAAGCACTATAGGTTTTTATTGTATATTATTAAAACATCTTTTGAGAAATTCTGTAGCCAGTTCAGTCATTTTTCTAGTTGTTGTAAGTGGGTCTATATTAGAAAATCGAACGTCCAAAACCGTGAAAGCCTAATAAGCGACACATATACACCAAACTGCCACAAGAGCAAAGGGCCTAAATGTCGAAAACTGCAATACCAAATGCACTTCAAACTACAACAGCGCCACACAGGTAAGTAAAACACACACAAACTTCATTAATCATACTTTTGCAGGGGGGAAGGCCCGCCTGCACCCCCCACACCCCCCTACTTATATATATATATATATACCAACTCAGAGATCGCACTACAGTGGGGAAAAGCATATATATTTCCTCTTCCCCACAATCACCTTGCTGGCCACGGGAATTAGTTCGGCGTTCAGGTTTTCGACATTTAGGTCCTTTGCTCTTGTGGTAGTTCAGCATATATGTGATGCTCATTAGGTATTCACCATTTTGGACAGTTGAGCATCTAATATAGACCCGTTGTAAGTTGCTTACATAACTGTACTATGTTCATGCATAGATCAGTGTTACAGTGCCATAATTTAAATGGATAGATTAACACAGCTTAGAAGCTAGCAAAGGGAGGAGGCCAATAAACTATGACTCCAGGAGCGACTACAGAATGGTCCTAGAAAAGTAATTTCTGAACCTGGAAAAGGAATCCAGTTTGTACTGCTTTGTAAAAGTGCATACAGAGTACGAAGAAGCTACTTCTAGCATCCACCCCTTTCCAGAAAACCATTAAAGAAGCCAAAACCCTTGCGGAATAAGCTATAACCCTGCTTGCAAGTGGCTTATTAGGATGAGTGTAATAAAAACCCTAACCCTGCCTGGAAGTGGCTTATGGTGAGTGAGACAAAAAAACAACAGCATGAGACAACCACCTGGAAATGGTTAGAAGGGGAGGGAATCAAAGGGCAGCTAAGGAGAAATGGCCCACAAACGCACCTTAAAAGAGAAATAAGAAAGGTCAGAGGACAGTAGATCACACAAATTATCAAGAAACACTGGCAGCCAGGAGCAGTTTTTGGAGGTCCCCAAGATGAGGTTGCTATTCGTGGGGATTGTCTGCAATCAGATTTTGTTCTAACAGAATGTATTAGGCCTGAAGAGCCAAAATGAGCTGAGTTGCTATATACTAGACCGCCACAGCCAGTATGCAAAGAGGGTAGAATTTGGCATCCACTTGTTTATGTATGTACCACATGATGGTGGTGATGTACACTAGCAGGGGTGTTGGGGACCAGACAAGACTTAAGGGTTCCAAAGCACTGATCACGGTCAACTTCTCGATGACATTTATGTGCTTCTGTCTGTCTGAAGGGGTTAACAGAGCTTGCACTTTTACACCTTTGGAAACTGCACTTCACTAAAAGTCTAATTCATCTGAAGTTACAGACTGTGTAAGAGTCGGGACAGTAGGAGATCCAGACCACAGGAGACTGATCTCTACACCAAAGAATCACCCTATGAATTCCAGAACCTTGATCTGAAAGGACAAAGGGTGAAGATAATGAATCCAGACTAATCTTCCATATTTCCGCCATGTGAAGTCTGACAGAGGAAGCATGAGAATCCTGAATACTGTGTATCCAAAATCCTTAGAAATTCTCATGCAGATTGGAGAAACTTGGGAGGAACTGTTGAATCATCTCTACTTTGCCTGAAGGAAGAAAGGCTTATGCCAGAGCACAATCCACTAGAGATCCCAGGAATACAAATATGTGGGAAATTATGACAGAAGACTTATGAAGTTTGATTTAGAAATCCAGACTGAGATGATGATGATGATGATGATTCTGGATGGTTAGCAAAACCATCTAACAACTGGAAAAGGAGTTTGCAAAGATAAGACAGTCATCCAAATATGGAAAGATGGGAATGTCCTGAAGCCTGCTTTAAGCAAAAACTGCAGCAAGATGTTTGTGAATACACTAGTTCTGTGTAAGGATAAGACAAAAAAAAAATGATAATATAACCCAGATGCAATAAACCTTAAAAATGCCCAAATTGCTTCCACAAGTGAATATAATGATAGGCATAATTTAAATCTAGCTTTAACACAAAGGTTAGAGGAGGAAGGGATTAAAGGGGGTAACATTTTGAACTTGGGAATCTTGACAAAAATTTTAGGAAGGAAAGGTCCAATACAGGGCTCCAGGATCCTTTCCTTTTGGAACCAGAAAAATCCTTGAATAAAATACTTCAACTTGGCAAAGAGGTTATATAACTCCACGGGACAGCATCTGATGTAGAATGGGAGGAAGGAGAGAAACATGGCTCACTGGCCAAAGAAGAATCCCTTCAGAATGGGGAAGAGACTCTCATTGCCAAGGCTAACCCTGCTGAATTACCTTCAGATTCCATCTATCTGAAGCAATATTGTTCCAAAGAGGTAGAAGAGGTAAGAAGTTGCTAGGGTGTGAATGGGGGGAAGCCTGAGCAGGCAACTAGTCATGCTGACTGGGTGGACTGTCCTTTACTTTTTGAGGCCTTTCCTTTCTTTCTGGGGCCTCCTTGTTATTACTTTTTAAGATCCTATTTGACAGTACCTTGCAGCATAAATGGCTTATTAAAAAGAGGGGCGGAAACAGGAGAGATATTTTTTATTTCCTCTTCCGGCACACTAACATCCTAGCAGCAAAGGGGCCAATCAGAAACCCTTAAGTGAAGATTTAAAATTTCAGTTTTAACATCTTCAGGAAGAGATTGAGAATGAAGCCAAGCTAGTGTTCTCAACACTGACCCAAAAGCAGCAGTTCTAGGGGTGGAATCAGTGGCATCATAAGCACACTAAAGATATTCAAAGATGTTTATTACCTCAGAAAACAGAACTATTGGCTTTTGTATACTACTTAAAGATAAAAGTAAAAACTTTAGCATATGAATCTGACAGTTTGAAATTCTTAAAGTCAAAATAATAAATGAATACATTTTATTCTCCAACATATCCATTGCTTTCCCATCTTTGTCAGAGGGAATGAGGTTAGTACCAGTAAACTATTGTATAGAAGCAGCTTTGGATAAAGAAATCATAGCTGGGTCAGCTTTCGAGTTTGAAAACTTATTTTTAAGGTACTGAGGTACCCTATATAACCTGTCAGACCTCCTAGGAGCTGGAAGTTGACTATCAGATAAACTAAAACCGGTCAGAAAAAAAAATTACGTAAGGCAGGCAACACAGGAGGAATAGCTGTAGAATTTGACACATTCAGCTGTAATAACCCATAACACATTTTTGTGTTAGAATAATTTCATTTGGCTCCCACAAAAAAAAAATCTTATCTTATAGTTTTTGAAAAAAAGATAAATCTTCAGGAGGGAAATTTGAAATTATACTTTCCTCAGAATGTCTGGATTGTGAAGAAATTCTGAAAGTAAAATCCTCCCCCTGTAATGCCTGCTCTTCTGACAGAAAATCCATGTCAGCAAGAAAGGGGACTCTCCTTTTTCATGCATGGGAAAACAGAAAGCAAGGAAAAAAATCAGTTTCCTTGTAAATGCCAGTAATTCCTCTCTGTTCACAAACAGTAACAGGACACTGGATAGTTTTCTCACTATGTTCCCCTTCCCTGGGCACCTCCCTGGAAAAGAACCACCTCTTCACAGGCATACTACCCCAGCAACAGGTCTCTTACCCTGGCTAAATAAAGATCCTTCACCAGCTCCTTCTCCTGTCTGATAAGAGTGGTTCTCCCTTGTCTTCCGAGGGCAACCCTACAGCTGCAGAGCGCAAGGCTATCCCCTGGTCTTTGGTTGCTGAATAAACTAAACCAACAGGACTGGAGAAAAAGATCAGTGGTCTGAGGAACAACAAGCAGCCGCAGCAGTCTCACCCCACAAGCATCCAAGGTGCAACAGGAGCTGGCCTGATTCCCAAAGTCTCCCTGACAACCTTCTTACAGACAGGGGAATATGAAATCATGGAGACCAGGGAAAGCTCCATCAGTAAGCACAGAAAGAGACCTAAAAAATGGATAGAAGTCTGTGCAAGTTGTAAAGTGTACAGTAGCCAACAAGTGGTTCTGAGGTAATTAAACCACTGGCAGCTTCTCATAAGCTCAGAATCTCATCCCCAATTGACAAATACACAAAACTTGACTATAACTCCTGTTAAAAAAGTAGAATTTTTCTTGCAAAATGTTAACATAAGCATTTATACAATAAAACAAAAATACAAGACAGTCCAAAAAAATAATTTCCTACCTAAATCATACACTTCAATGATAAAAACACAAGTTTTCCCCAGAAAAACAAAAATAGGAAGTTTCACCACCACAGGACTTGGTTTTGATTGATCACCAGCTAAATGACAGTTCCATGGGGCCCACCAAAACAGCCCTCTTCAATGGCAAAGAAGCTCTGAAGCTTTTTGCTCTCCATCTGGTCTTATTAGGAGCTCTGCTCGAACTCCTGACAGAGCACTTGGAAGGTACCCTTTAGCTTTGCAAGCTGACTTGTCAGATGGGGTTGTATCCACTTAGGCTCCTGCTACAGTGATCTATGCACAAAGATCTAATGTTGCAAATGACCAATAAGCTCACAGTGGAAGAATATCCTCTCCTGTCCAGGACACTGAAAGATGAAGACTCCACCCCCCCCCCCCCCTATCAGTAATAGAATCCTCAAAACGCTTTAGCCATTCTGACACAGAAAGCAG
Source organism: Protopterus annectens (assembly GCF_019279795.1). Taxonomy (NCBI): domain Eukaryota; kingdom Metazoa; phylum Chordata; order Ceratodontiformes; family Protopteridae; genus Protopterus; species Protopterus annectens. The sequence goes on along the minus strand of NC_056727.1, from coordinate 289,040,198 downwards.
GCATCTGAAAAAAGCAAAAGTCATAACGAAGAAAACCACAAAAGAAAGACCACATAGCTATTTTTCTGTTCATGACTGCGCAGCTACACCAGGGAAGACTCCAAAACAGAGACTCGAGTAGATCAGTCCTGTGATGGTGAAATAGGAATGAAAACTTTCATCAAGCTAGGGTGCTCCTTTATGTGAAAATGATTCTCTTTAATAAAAGCTTCCACTTAAAAAGTGAGTCCTTACCATCTTCTGAGTGCTATGCTGTGTGATCTTAGGCAAAGGCTGTAGTGTCGGTTTTATCCCAAGCAGAAAAAGCACTGAAAACATCAGTCAATTTGTAAGATGCAAAGGGAAAATGAAACAAAATTGACTGGAAACTTCAAAAATCCAAACTACAGTCAAATGGCAAAAAAGTAAGCAGCACTATGCAGGCCATAACAAAGGCATATGGAAGGGAGGCAAAAGAGTGGTCTCCTTTGTTGTCACAGTCTGAAGAGTCTACTTATGCTACTGCTGTGGCACTGTCAAGGAAAAGTTTTGTAAGCAGTTCAATGCCAAAAGGATAACATTCTTATCTGCACAAGCAAATCAAGTCTCCTCAAACGAAGATCTTTGTAAGCATACAATATAGCTTGCAATAAAAGCAGTGCTCTTTTAGGTATTAACACAAGTAACCTATAAATGACCTATGTTATGAGAAGTCAACACTTCTAATATAATATTTGAATCTACAACAGCAAGTGTTCAGCTGCTGAAGCTGCAACTAAAGTAAAAAACCTACTTTAGTATGAAATGGAGGGAAAAACACTCATTTTACGAAACAGACTTCTATTTTCCTCTCATTAGCACACTTTGGAGAGGTCATTCTCATACTGACACAGCATTTACTAAAAACATAACTCCTACATTACCATGAGATACTAAAAAGAATGATTTCATGTAAATTTAGTGCCCCTCTCATTTAAACCCCTGGTCCCCTTGTTCACTGATAATGCTTTAAGAAGATGTGTAACCTTAAAAACAATAATTCCTAGCTGCATACACCCGAGAACATACTCCAGGTTCTTCAGTCATTCTTTGCCCAATGTGGCAAAATGCTCAAGCCTAAGAAAAAAAGGTGTCTATACCAAAAGAAAAGAACTCAAATCTCACAGCTACAAGCCATGAATCATCTAGTCTAGCTGTTATGCAAAATTCAGAGATGACATATAAATCTCCAGTACACTGTCGACTAATAGCCACCATTTTCCATTTTTTCACTTCTGCTGTTGTACCTTTGAGCCTATGTGAATAGTTACAATCTCTGGGTCTGTGAGTAGTTAGCATGACTGATGCCTTGATAAAATTTTATAGGTCACTAAAAATTGCATCTCTGAAAGCAACAAAAACGCAGCAATTTTTCATTGACAATAACTTACATTACTCAAGATGAAGTCCCATTTCATTTGTCATGCATTTTCTTAACAGCACGGCTCCATGCATTATTTAAAAATAATAAAAATGTAACAAGTTTGTTTAACAGCATTTTCTTCATTTAAATCATGTTCCTTGAGGGTAAAAAACTGTTACATGGACAAATAGTGCAGTGCCAAAATTCAGACCATGTGATCTCTCTCCACTGCACAAAAGAATTGAATTTCTGATTAATGCTGCCCTGCAGCACTGTGACATTCAGATTTCATTCAATTACACCTTGATATTATATACTGATATTATATACAAGTGCTGCCTCATAAAAATGAAAAGTCAAACCTAAATCACTGTCCGTGGTAGGGGGATGGGATATCCGTTTTCAAAGAAACACAAAAAAATCTCACGTTAGATGTGCAGCTAATGAATGTATTTGCTGGTAATTTATTGGCCAAGAGAAATATATTACTACATAAAAATACTGAACTTGTAATACAGAAGTGTAGATACTAACAGAATAACTTGTCTTATCTTGACAAAATATTTATAGCTGCAATGGCTTACTAGCAATGTTAACAATCAGATGTTGTAGAACAAAATGTAAGTAAGACGGTCCAGTGAATGCAAGGCACAAAGGAATGTTGAAAGGTGTACAATTTTTGAACTAATGAACAGTACATGCATGGACTAGTAGTCCTATGCTGCTATGACAGATATGGTGACAAAGCCACACTGCCATAAATAATTTAGCAATAATCCACAATTGGGTGTGAGCAATGCAGTAGTGGATTATTGCTATTATACAATGTCAATATTTAAAAAAAGAAATTGCTTACTTTTTTTAAGCAACACTGTTGTATAAATGGACTTTAACGTTCTTCCTCAGCTTCTTCTTTGTAGAGACGGTGAATTTATATATCCTTTGTTGATCGGGTTAGCCCACTAGACTAGTAGCCTCTTTTCAGAGGAGACCTGAGGTGGTATTTATACTACTAGGGAAATTTGCCCAGGGCATCGGGGAACATCCATCTAAGCTACCACCAACTCAAGCAGATGAGGTCATGGTTTAACATCTCATCTGAAAGATGACACACACAGGAGTTCAACACTCCCTTTATGATGCACTGTAGTGTCAGTAACAGATTGGTGTGGGAATAAAACCCACAGGCTACTGTATCAAAGGCATGTGTGCTACCTGTTGCACCACTGACATGCTAAGTACATACATGCATGTGTTCAGTATATTACTGCTGATGCTTGCACTGAACACCTTTCTCATACCTACTTTATTAATTAAAAAAGAGACGAGTATCTAAGGAAAATAATGCTGAACACTACAGAATCCTTTAAAGGTATATGCTCTGCATGTAACAGACATCTAAAGCACACAGATCCTCAGTACAGTCACTAATGATAACAGACTACAGTACAGGACCTAGTATGAAACTTACAGTGTATTGGTGTAGACCTCAAATGTTCTAACTTTCTAATCATCTGACAGTGTTACAGCCAAAGCCGATTTTTTTTCATGGTCGCGTGGGTTTCCTCCAGGTGCTCCGGTTTCCTCCCACATCCCAAAGACATGCTGTAGGTGGATTGGACACTCTAAATTGGCCCTAGGTGTGAGTGCGTGCATGTGTGTGCCTTCTGTGGAAGGTTGGGCTGGCAACTCGACACCGTAAAACTCCACTGCCAATCATGAGCGGACAGATGATCCACTGTGGCGACCCCTAACCGGGAAAAGCCAAAAGAAAAAGAAGAATAAGGATACTATGATTCATAATTTCAAATTCCCTGCTCATATCTACAAACAGGTGATAAGGCTTTCAATAATATTGCTGTATATGGAAACAGTAGTACACAGTAAAGCTGTTGTAATACTAAAGACACATCTGAAGTAACTCTGCTTGTCTCCCAATAGGCTACAACTATTGCTGTATCTGAGTAGTTGTTTGTATACCTTCTTCTCAAATATTTTGGCTGGGGGTGCAAACATAACAGACTGCTGAGAAGTCTTTATTAATTTTAAGTGTGGAAACATGGGCTAGAGATATTATAATGGAGTCCTAAAAGGATGAAGGGACAAACTATATGGACAAGGATAGACTGTAAATACAACTAAGAGGTCTGGCTATTCTCTCTGCTGCTCTAAATAAGAAAAACAGGCTGGGTGGAGTGTTTAAATTTTTTAATAAATTGTTGGTTATTTTACTGAGATCTCAGACAAGTACAAGGTAGCTACATAGTCAGCTTAGGGGGTACAGAGGAGGATGTGGGGTGCTGACTATGGATTGGTGATAAGGCATGGTGGCAAAAAAGAAACTGGTAATGGTTTATACAGTTGAAATAAGGTAGGATTTATAGTCTTCAGAAGGCTCATTGGTAATGTTTCTAAAAACTGAGTCTGAACTGCATGACGGGCTTGTGAGCTGTCCGGTTAGCCATTTACTTCCCTTCAAAATTGTTTTGAGATACTGGGAAACACTGGCTTATTTCTTAAAGAAATGGACTTGACAGCATTGGCTGCTATTCTGGTTCACTTTCTAACACAAAGGTAAAGTTAGTGTAACTGACCACATGCCTTTACTCATCATCATCTTCGTTCGGCTGTTCCCGTTAGGGGTCGCCACAGCGGATCACCTGTTTCCATTTCTTCCGGTCCTCTGCATCTTGCTCTGTCACACCAACCACCTGCATGTCCTCGCTCACCACATCCATAAACCTTATCTTAGGCCTTCCTCTTTTCCTGTTACCTGGTAGCTTCATCCTTAGCATCTTTTTCCCCAATATATTCCGCATCCCTTCTCAGCACATGTCCAAACCAACGTAATCTTGCCTCTCTGGCTTTGTCTCCAAACCTTCCAATCTGGGCTGACCCTCTAATATACTTATTCCTAATCCTGTCCACCCATGTCACAGCCAGTGCAAATCTTAACATCTTTAACTCTGCCACATCCAGCTCAAACTCCTGCCTTTTTGTCAATGCCACTATCTCCAAACCATATAACATAGCTGGTCTCACTACCCTCTTGTAGACCTTCCCTTTCACTCTTACAGGTACTAGTCTGTCACAAATCACTCCTGACACTCTTCTCCACCCACTCCATCCAGCCTGTACTCTCTTCTTCACCTCTCTTCCACACTCACAGTTACTCTACTATTGACCCCAAGTATTTAAACTCATCCACCTTCGCCACCTCTACTCCTTGCATCCTCACCATTCCTTTATCCTCCCTCTCATTCACACACATATATTCTGTCTTAGTCCTGCTGACCTTCACTCCTCTTCTCTCTAGAGCATATCTTCATCTCTCCAGGGTCTCCTCCACCTGTTCCCTACTCTCACTACAGATCACAATGTCATCTGCAAACATCATAGTCCATGGGGACTCCTGTCTGATCTCGTCTCTCAACTTGTCCATCACCACTGCAAATAATAAAGGGCTCAGAGCTGATCCTTGATGTAACACTACCTCCACCTTAAACACATCTGTCACTCCCACCGCAGACCTCACCGCTGTCACACTACCCTCGTACATATCCTGTACCACTCTTACATACTTCTTGGACACTCCCGACTTCCTCATACAATACCACAACTCCTCTCTAGGCACCCTGTCATATGCTTTCACCAAGTCTACAAAAACACAATGCAACTCCTTCTGACATTCTCTGTACTTCTCCAACAACACTCTCAGAGCAAACATGGCATCAGTAGTGCTCTTTCCCGGCATGAAACCATACTGCTGTTCACTAATCATCACAACCCTTCTTAACCTAACTTCCACTACTCTTTCCCATAACTTCATGCTGTGACTGTTCAGTTTAATCCCTCTGTAGTTACTACAGCTCTGCACATCACCCTTATTCTTAAAAATCTGTACCAAAACACTTTTTCTCCATTCCTCAGGCATCCTCTCACTTTCCAGGATTTCATTAAACAATCTGGTTAAAAACTCCACTGCCATTTCACCTAAACACCTCCATGCTTCCACAGGTGTGTCATCTGGGCCAACAGCCTTTCCATTCATCATTCTCTTCATAGCTATCCTTACTTCCTCCTTGTTAATCCACTGTACTTCATGATTCACTATCCCTACATCATCCAACCTTCTCTCCCTCTCATTCTCTTCATTCATCAACCCCTCAAAAGTACTCTTTCCATCTCCTCAACACACTCTCCTCGATTGTGAGTATGCTTCCCTCATTATCCTTTATCATCTTTACCTGCTGCACATCTTTCCTAGCTCTGTCCCTCTGTCTAGCCAATCGGTATAGGTCCTTTTCTCCCTCCTTCGTGTTCAACCTTTCATACAACTCTTTATATGCCTTATCCTTAGCCTTCGCCACCTCTCTCTTTGCCATGCACCTCATCTCCTTATACTCCTGTCTACTTTCTTCATCTCTCTGACAATCCCACTTCTTCTTTGCCAACCTCTTTGCCTGTATACTCTTCTGTACTTCCTCATTCCACCACCATGTCTCCTTGTCGTCCTTCCTCTGTCCCGATGTGATACCAAGCACCTTTCTAGCCGTCTCCCTTACTAGCTCTGCTGTAGTTACCCAGCTATTTGGTAACTCTTCACTGCCACCCAGTGCCAGTCTTAACTCATCCCTGAACGCCACCTCACAATTACCCTTTTTCAATTTCAACCATTTGATCCTTGGTGCTGCCCTCACACTCCTCCTCCTCTTCTTGATCACCAACGTCATCCTACAAACCACCATCCTATGTTGCCTAACTACACTTTCTCCGGCCACCACTTTACAGTCTCCAATCTCCTTCAAACTGGCCCTCCTACATAAGATATAATCCACCTGTTTGCATCTTCCTCCACTCTTGTATGTCTCCCTATGCTCCTCCCTCTTGTTAAAATACGTATTCACCACAGCCATATCCATCCTTTTTGCAAAATCCACTACCATCTGACCTTCTGCATTCCTTTGTTTAACACCATACCTACCCATCACTTCCTCATCCCCACTGTTCCCTTCACCAACATGCCCATTTAAATCTGCTCCAATCACCACTCTCTCACCCTTGGGTACAGTCATCACCACTTCATCCAATTCACTCCAAATTGTTTTCTCTCTCACCCATTGCACACCCAACTTGTGGAGCATATGCACTAACATTAATCATTACACCATCAATTTCCAGCTTCATAAACATCACTCTATCCGACACCCTTTTCACCTCCAAAACACTCTTTGCATACTGTTCCTTCAGAATAACTCCTACGCCATTTCTCCTCCCATCCACACCATGATAAAACAATTTGAACCCACCTCTGATACACCTAGCCTTACTCCCCTTCCATCTGGTCTCTTGCACACACAATATACCAACCTTCCTTCTGTCCATCATATCAGCTAGCTCTCTGCCTATACCAGTCATATTGCCAACATTCAAAGTTCCGACCCTCACTACCACAGTCCTAGCCTTTCTCCTCTCTTCCTGCCTTCGGCCATGCCTTCCGCCTCTTCTCCTCCTTCGGCCAACAGTAGCCCAATTTCCGCCAGCATCCTATTGGCTAACAGTACTGGTGGCAGTCGTTGTTAACCCGGGCTTCGACCGATCCGGTATGGAAATATTAACTGGTGACTGCATGAAAAGATTTGGCAAAGTTTTACACCGGATGCCCTTCCTGACGCAACCCTCCCCATTTATCCGGGCTTGGGACCGGCACAAAGAAATGCACTGGCTTGTGCATCCCCAGTGGCTGGGTTCTACAAAGGCAAATTATTCAAACATTTAAATTTACTGGTATTACCAAGCAAACATGCCTACATCCAAAAAAAGAGTAAATTAACTGCAATATTTACAATATAATAGAAAGCACAAGGCAAATTATATTTTTTCAGTCACTCATTGTCAGTTCTAAAAGACATATGTGTTACAGTATACCAATGATATACCTCATAGTCATGAGAAGTTTTCATTCCTATCTTCTTCCTAAGGTTCAGAATATCGTAGGCAAAGTTTAGATTTAATCCCAAAGAACACTAAACTGAAAAAGGGAACAAAAATACATGGATGCTTCTCTAATATCTTATGTTTTGCCTTTCTCATGCCATTTGCAACATTATGTAACTTATTAGGGATAACAGACTACTGTACAGTGTTTCAGTGGTGTACAAGAAGTTAGCATTAATACATTCTGCATACGGGGATACATATGCTATGGGTAACTCATTTTTACATCTATGCTACACAACGTTTCCCACTGCTGTGGTTAGACCATGGTAGCAAAGTAAAGTGGCTGCATAAAATACCTTTACTTGGGGAGGGAACATATCTAACCACTTCCCCCCATAAAAATCAAGTGTTGCTTTTGTATTATACATAGAAGTGTGTAATTCAAATGCGTATTCATTTACATCAAAAACAGCACTACGTTATCATGCTACACATAGCTGGATATTTAATGCAAACAATAACACCTAATTAGAAAAAAAAGAAATATGCCTACAGACGCTGGAACTCTCTAACGAAGGCATAATTGTGGTGTGCGCGCGTGTGTGTTCAAGTGTACACATACACATCTCTATAGAGCTCTGTACATTTTGTGTATTCTATTTACTTTTAGAAGACAATTAAAAGCCCACCCTTAGCAAGGAAGGCCAAAGATGAAAACTTTTACAATACACAAATTACGTAAATGAAAATGCATTATTTAGGAAAACATAAAATATGTACTGAACATTTCAATTCAAGACAGAAAAACATCTCAGAATAAGTACAAGGTTGGCAAAGTCTAAAAATCTAATGAGTGATAAAATACAAAGAGTGGTAAGAAAACAATTATATCCAAACAGGAATATTTGAAAATACTTTTCTGAACACTGCATTTTTCTCTTCTGGTTGTAATACTGACGAATAAAACTGCAAGCTCATAATTTCAAAGAAGGGATCAATAATATGCTCCTTTCACTGAAGTGCACTTGACCTCAGAGGTAATAATTTAGAAGCAGGGAGTATGAAGGCATATTTGTCCCCACGTGGAGCTGCACAGGGTGAGCCCCTTGCACAACAGTTTCAAAATCTTCCTCTTTGAAATTTCAGCAGGCTGATGAAAGTAACAGTTACGTACAATATGTACAGGATAACTCTGATATTTTAAGACTCATTATTGTGAGTCTCTGAATAGTGGCAAAGACGGACCAAATATCTATCTATCTATATATGTCTATATATGTATATATATATATATATATATATATATATATATATATATATATATATATATATATATATATAACATCATATACAGAAAGGGCCGTTTAAAATAATACAGACAAACAATGACTATTCTTTGACCATTTAGCATAAAACAACTAAAATTTAAAAGTGGCAGATCAGTTGACTCTATTTGTCCTAAGACAAGTAAAAAAAGTATTAAACAGCAGCATACAAAAAAGCAGTCTATACACAAGAGAAAATCTGCCTTGCATTTGTAAGGTAAATAAAGTAAGAACAACCACTGTGTATCACTGACTGATGTGACAACCAACTAAGAGAATAGAGAAACAAAAGTTATGTACCATAACAGAACATATGGACAAACAACTCCATCCTCTCCAACCAAGAGCACTCAAGCTGCAGGCCTTCTATTAGCTTGGCATCACTCTCTTTCAAGTTATTAGTCCTCCCTTTATCCATAATGGTCTACCAGAAAGCTTCCTCTCCAGATTACAAGTGTGTTGCTTGAATGTGAAGCATAACTGAAAAACAACTGCCAAAAAATCCATCCAATCATGTCTGCAATGAGACAGGGAAGAAGGGCATGCCTCTGACAAGGGACATATGGCTCCTGGAAGAGTTCAATGCTTTGGTATGCTGGCTGGATGTATGGCTATCCTTAGCAGACTATCATTTTTGTAAGGAATACTGTAAGTGATAAATAAGAACATCTTTTGTATATGGTATGAGGAAGACCATCCTTGTCAGCCAGTAGGACAAAATCCTAAGCTTATCCCTCTGGGTAGTCATCCGGAAAAAATACATCAGATGACTACAGCTCAAAAAGAGATCAAACTGTAGCAAACACATCCAGATTCTAGTATCTTTCAAAAGCAAGACACATTTTTGAAAAAGGGCTGAAATGCTTCAGATAAGTGTGATGCTATCATAGTGGGCAATGTTTTATTGCATTTCTCAAAGCAAAATATAATAGGGACCAAAAACCACCAAGACAAAAAGACTTTCTGCTTTCCATGATGGCTACATGCTGATCAACAGCATAACTTCAGTTCTCCCATTGTGAATGAAGAAACTGAAACATACGGGCCAGGAACTCTTATCACTTTTAGTAAATTCAGTAACTGGCTAGTAAGTGCACTGGCTGAATGCCAGCCTGAAAGAAAATCAGCCAGAAAAGGTGAAGAGAAGAATCCTGCAGCTGTTCAGCAAAAAAAAAAAAAAATTAAGCTCCAACTTTGGTGCAAAGCATGGCTTCCAGTAATCAGGAGGAAAAAATAAGTCAAAATTAAAATAAATGAAATGCCAAAGGAATATATCAAGTCAAATAAAAAAAAAGGATGGAAAAAAATGGAAGAAGCTTTACAAAACTTTCAGATGAGCCAATAAAACAGCAAAAATCAGAAGTCTGAATGAAAAAAAAAGGCTGGTTGACTATGATAATGCTCAAGAAGTGATATTTTTTAAAAAAAATGGTAGAATTAGAGGACTGAGCAAATCTACCAGCAGAAAGAGTTGATCCAATTTTGGCAAAAGAGCTAAGCATTAAAAGTTGGAAACAGTAAAGTGTTTGTGCAAAATGATTATTCACTGTACACCAAGCAGAAGAGAAACAAACATATTCCAGTACAGAGGGAATTTCGATAGGTAGCTGTTGATTCAAGCTGTTATATCCAACTGTCTTCACAATATTTTTCCTGTAGGATCACAGTTATTTCTTGATGAAGAATGGGCAAAGAAGGAAATATAAAAGTTTCTCAAAACCAAAAGACAACGCTGCCTGGTAAGAATGAAGACTGTCCTCCTTGAATATATAGAACCCACAGTAGATACTCGATGATGGTTGTAGCACTTTATTCCAAACGTAAAAATAAATAACCAGGGTATAAATATAAAACACCAAAGAACAAAAACAACCAGTTGGATTTAGCGTGCTTTCATCTCTTAATGTGAGACTTCTTCAGAATCCATATTTTAGGTTTGAAAACTCGTTTAAATTTTCTCTTTTAAATTTTCTATCATAGCGTCCCATTGGCTATTAGTTGGCGCTCAAATCAGTTGACCATATACAAAACTACCAAACAACATAACATTTCGTCACAAGTGGTGTAGCGTGGAACTCAAAAAATACCTAAAATAACATCATGATACCAAGTACAACTCACTCAATGAAGAATATGCAAACTCACTAAATATACATACAATATATAAATATAAAATATACAATATATGTAGAACATTATGAACTTAAATATAATCCATGTCCTTGACATGTAACCTAATCTCCAAAATATTGTGTGGATGCTAACAAAAGTTCTATGTTTCTCATGTGGGAAACAAAGTGGTCATGTTAAAAACACCCCAAACCTCGTAAAAATATATATAAAATATATATATATATGTATATGGATGTATATAAAAATAAATAACTATATATTACGATAGTACAAAAATGTGTTTGATCATTATAATATAATATCATATTGGTATAGTAGGATAGTGTATATTATAGAAAGTGAATATAGACACTACCAGTACCAATTGAAATATAAATAAATAATTGATTGTTAAGATAGAACCTGTGTCAACTCTTAAAATATAAATATAAATATCATAAAATATTAAATTCATAATATACATTCATCTTATTTTTTCTTTGGATTCTGGGACAACAATTTTAAAGCAGGTTTGATGGAAATATGATCATTCATTCCTAAATTGGTACAAGAGTCCAATCTAATTTGCCAAATCATCTCTCGATATTCCAAGAATGTTTCCCAGTCTCCACCCCTCTCTCTCTGCTTGACCACCGCCAGTACCCAAAATTTTATATTCATGTTGGTACATTTTAAAGTATGCCTGTATATGGCATTATTCACATTCTTTTTGTTAATATCTCTGACATGCTCGTAAATACGACTTCTCAAATTTCTCTCAGTTTTCCCAACGTAGTATGCCCCACATGTCTTGCAGTATGCCAAATATACCACTCCTTTTGTATAACAACTAGAATACAAATAACTCCTCAGCTTTAAACCAATATTGGGAATATACAATTCCTTTTCACCTAATATAAATAGGCACTGGGCACATCTTCCACATTTGTGGGTACCAACTTTGGTACATGCCCCTTGATTTATATCAATTTTCTTCTTTTCCAAAATATTTTTTAAATTCATATTCCTCCTGAGGCTGTGTTTTAATTGTTGTTGAAATATTTGTGTTCTAGTGGGTATTCTGTTGAACATGTTCCATACTTCATTGATACTCCTTTTCATCCATCCTATATCATAATAGTAAGTTAAAACCAAACTTGGGATATCAAAACCTCTACTTTCACTGTCAGTATGCATATGGTAGGATCTCTTCCTGTTCTCTTTTTTATCATGAACTCCAGTTTCTTGTACCAATAGTGATTTATACTCGATATCTCTTTTCTTTATAATTTCTTTTTTAATATTCTCTATCATTCTCTCTGGGTATCCTCTTTCCATGAACATATTTTGAACAATATTGATTTCTTTAATGAAATCATTTGGGTCTGATGTCATCCTTGACACCCTAATCATTTGGCCCTTTACTATGTTCTTTTTGAGATAATATGGGTGGTCACTTTCATAATGTAAATATGAATTAGAATGACAATCTTTTCTATAGACATTAGATCTACAATTCATCTTTTCGTAATCCTTGTCTATCCTAACATCTAAGTAGTGTATCCCATCTTTGTTACTTTCAAAAGTAAATTTTAAGAAACCGGTACTATTGTTCAAGACCTCCATAAATTCACTAATGGTTTCCTGGGTACCATCCCAAACAATAAAAATATCATCCAAAAACCTGTGGTTCTATATATTCAAGGAGGACAGCCTTCATTGTTACCAGGCAGCGTTGTCTTTTGGTTTTGACATTCTTCCACTATGGACCTGTTTGTGTTTGCCTTTGGTTACAAATATAAAAGTTTGCCCAACAAAAAAGTGAGCCATCAAGCAGAACAGGACTATGCTTCTCTTTCTTCAGATGATAATGCACATGGAGAGACTTTGCCAGTGAAACCTTTTCCACTGTTCCAAAGGAAAATGCTTGAGAAACACAGAAAAGCAAAGGAGTTGACTAGAAGAATCATGAGGACCGTGATTTGAACCAGAACATGTTGGGAGATGGAGATTAACAGGATGAAGACCAGCAACATGGAAATTAGTAAATAAATATGAGACTGCAAAGCATCAACTGCATTTGTGAAATACGGCTATATATGAAAAAATGTAAACAGTGGACCTTTGACATTTTTAGACTTGTAGGGAACTGAAAAGCATTTGCCTCAAATATTGGCACTACTGTCTGGAAGGACACGGGTTGGGGAGGAAGAAGGAAAGTTGTAACTGGAAATAAAAAATTCTGTTCTTAACAGTATTTCTATGAAACTTTTCACAATATAAATTGCACGTTTTATAGTACACTACTTTTAGTTATTCTTGTGTGTGATAAAGTTATTAAAGTACACAGATACCTTTTTTCTTTATTATCCTTTTTAGTATTAAGAAATGTAGATAATGCAGTAGAAAAAGAGGAGAAAGGCTTCACAAAAGCATGTTTAAGTTAGTAGGCTGTAATCTTGGGTAGCTGAAGTGGGGGATGGGTTGCAAAAGTACACAGACCATAATAGATGTAGAGCTGATATGTTTTCTCTTACATCTGCATAGGTGAATGCCTGGATTAAGACCCTTGGTTTAACCTACTAACAAGTTTCAAGTGAAAACAAGTAAATAAGAGAACACTAAATATAATGAAAAGTTTTCCTTTAGCAGTAAATGTTTCAGATTGTCTTTCAGGCTGCAACAAAGGACTAATTTTTAAGTCTTAGCATGGATAACTTCAATTTCTGGTTAATTAAGGCCTGGGATAGCAGCTGTCTATTTAGGACAAATGTTCCTATTATGAGGGTTAAACTTCATTACTTGAAGATGTACACAGTCATGTTTTTTTTCATATTAAGTTAACAGGTTATGGGGAGCACTGGAGGTGTTTTTTTTTTTTTTTTTTTTTTTTTTTTTTTTTTTTTTGAGGGTTTTCATTAAAACAAAGTCTTGTAAAATGTGATATAGGTTCCAATGCTACTGATGAGAAAAAAACTGTATAAACTATTAACCTCACAAACATCAATTAGTGTATGTATCACTAAAGCTGGTAATACACATTTTAAAAAGCTGTCATATATAATAGGTGGGAATAATGACTTCTTACCATAAAGATAACACTTTCCATATTATCTTTTATTGTAAATGGTCTCACAGGTATAGACAAAAAGAGAAGAATATTTAATTATGTTAAGAAATGCAGAGTACAAACAGCAATGTTACAGGAGACGCATTTGGAAAGAACTGAGCATGTCAATTTGATAAACAAAGGACTTCAAGATGGATATTCAGTAGACTTTCAAGAAAAAATTAGAGGAATGCTTATATTAATTGCTAGAGAAGCTCCAATAGTACAGGAAAAGGGGAAAAAAAGATGATAATGGCAGACTTGTGGTAGTAAGTAGCTAATTGCAAGGGATGAGGATTACGCTGGCACGTATTTGTATTCAACCTAAAACTGCTATCATGGCTCAAACATTTTGGGAAAAATAATCAGTTTTCAGCAAGGATATTTACTTATAGGTGAGGACTAGAATTTGATTTGGAACAATGAGGATGTATATTGGGACCTAGGAAGAAAAACATAACAAAAAGTGGCAGATTTCTTAAGATACTTATGAAAACATCTGGTATGGAAATGGATGTGGATTCAGTAGTAGGAACTCGAAGAGAATTTACATATTATTCCCCAAGACAAAATAAATGGTCTAGACTAGGCAGAAATTGTTGCTCACAGGAACAATAACCATTTCATGTCATGTGTCAATAATTACTAAGATAAAAATGTAGGGTGATGAAGTAAAGATGAGGCACTGCCACTTCCCCACTTACCTGTTAAAAAGAGAGGAATTTAAAAATTGTTAGAGGAAATTACTCAGGAGTTTTTATGGAAAGTACTCCAGACATTATAGCTAGTGAGTGGGATAAAATTAAAGTGGAATTTAAAAATAGTATATAAATAAAAGAAAAAGAGAACTGGTTAAGAACTAAAAATAATTATTTGCAAGGGCTGACAAAGGTATAATATTATGGAATAAGGGGAACCTCACAGAGCAAGAGAAGGTACAACTGCAGAGTGCTAAAGAGAACATAAGGGAGTACCTAGATAATATGCATGAGTTTAGAAATATTGCTGTTAAGCAAGTGTTTTTTGCCAACAGCTCCACAACACAAAAAGTTTTGGCACAAGAACGCAGGCAACAGAAAGTAGAAAGGGTTGTTGCCAAACTCTGTGAACCTATAATAAGAAAAATAACCAGAGATACTATAAAGGTATTAGAGATATTTTGAAAATTTTATGAACATTTCTATAAAGCAGATAAGTGGGGAAATCAAGAAAAAGCAGAACAGATATATTTATGGAAGACTTAAATATGCCAAGGTTAGAGGTACATGAAGGTAAGCAAATGACATTTAAGATAAAAGGAGATGCAATAAAAATGGTGACATATAACCAGTCTGCATGAAAGTCTACAAGAATAGATGGTATTCCAGTGCAAGTGTGGAAACTAAGAGAGAAGAATGTTATAAAGATCTGGAAGGTTTTGTTTAATAGCATTTTAAAAGGAGCAGAGCCATCAACATCCTGGAAAAAGCTATGGTGGCTGTAATACCTAAAGAAGATAAAGACCCATCAGTTCCAGCTTCATATAGGCCCATTTCAATTTTAAACGATGATTACAAGGTGTTCATGTTTTAAATGGCTAAAAGAAAGGCAAAGATGATGCCAACATTGATAGATATGGATCAATGTGGTTTTGCAGAGGGCAGGCAAATGTTTAACAAAATTATCAGAATGATAATGATCCAGAGAGAAGCACAATATAAAAAAATACCGCTTTTATTGGTGGAACTTTTATGAATAGGGCAATGGAATCCTTTGTATTTCTTGATACAACAATAAGGTTAAATAGAAGGATATACGAGGGATCGGAAGCAAAAATCACAGTGGGAGGGTTCCTCTAAGATAAGTTGTGACAGAACAGTGGAACCAGGCCAAGGTGTCCTCTTTCTTCACCATTATTGGTGTTATATTTTGAACCACTGACAAAAAAATTAAGGACTCAAAAACTCAAGGATATAATTTTTTTGTGAGAGTGTGCTCATTTATTCAGAGCTTCCCTGTGCCTGGCTTGAACAACTGTGACTATAACACTTGGATTGCTTCTAAAACCATCTGGACCTACAGCGCTGGTATAAGTTTTTTTTTTTTTTTTTTTTCTCCGTTTCACTGCTATTTAACACTTCTGTGCTGAATGTATTGATTTGGTTAAATTTATCACCGTTTTTCAGCCTGCACTTGTTAAAGATACACCATCTGTTTGTTACTCTACTGCTCTTAGATTGTTTTAACAGTATTCTAATATTTCCTAACCTCCTCTGGTACTGCAAAACTGTTCTGAGTTTGCTATAGTTGTCCTGAGTCTGCTAAAATTCTTCTAAGTTTTGCAAAGGTTTTCAGTGTTGCTGTAGTTCTCATACATTGTGCACTTTGTTGAACATTAAAAGGGTTCTTTTGAACTCTGGTGGGAGCAGAGATGAATTCAACTCATCCAAATTGGAAACTGCTGCTGGATAGTTTATTATGTCTTTATCTGATTGGCCTGAAGGATTAACTGTGTAAAGTCTTTCATCCTACTGGTATAGAAGCCTCACATTTGGACAATGGGCAAACAATTTCCCTGCAGTTTGTTGACTGCATTTTATTGTTTTGCTGATTTCTACAGTATTTTTCTGCACTTTGAAAAAGCTGTTCTGTTGCTTTAAGTAGCTAGTACATAGCATAGACTAGATGCAGATCTGCTGAATCTAGACTGTATTGTTACATTTAAGCACTACTTCAGCCATCTTACATTAGGAGGGCCCTACCTGCACCCTTGTGGCAGAAATGTGCAGTCTGAGCCTCATCTGAGTTGGTGATTACTAGAGGCAATCTTATTGTGTGCTTTCCCATTGGTAGTTTTGCTTAAAAGTGCTTTATTTTTGCCTGTACTTAAACTTTGCATTTGCTTGGGCTTGAGCTCTTTTAACCAGAGCTGCTCAATGTTTGGTGAATTCTGCCAGAGTTCTGCAGATATTCTGCTAAACTCCAAAGCACCCACTACTAAAACTGAAAAAATAAGTACTTTCTGTGTTTCCTTTGCACTTTGCTGACTGTATTTTATCATTTTGCTGATTACTGTATTTTTCTGCACTTTAAAAAAGCTGTTCTGTTGATTTAAGTAGCTAGTACACAGCAGAGACTAGATTCAGATCTGCTGAATCTAAACTTTACTGTTACACTTGAGCACTATTTCAGCCATCTTAGATTTGCAGGGCACTGCCTGTACCCTTGTGGCAGAAGTGTGTAGTCTGAGCCTTATCTAAATTGGAGATTACTGGAGGTAATCTCACTGTGTGCTTTCCCAACAGTAGTTTACCTTAAAAGTGATTAATTTCACCTGTACTCAAGACTCGCATTTGTGTGTAGCTGTGCACTGTTCAACAGGGTTCAGTGGTGCCATGTATAGATGCAAATGTCTAGAAAAGCAATTTTCTCCTAGACATCTATTAGTGAACCCTCCCAAACTTCCCCACTGCATTGTGGGAAACTCAGTTGCACACAGAGAAGTGGTTCCATAGTTTTCACCCCTAGCCTTCAATAGAATAAGCCCCTTTGTTAATACTAGAGAAAAATGTGGCCAAACTAGCCCACTCCTCAGTAGACACAATGGACAGTCAGTTTCCAACCATTTCTCAGGCCAGCTTGATTGACATGGGTATCCTGAGAGAATGTAGTAATTGCCTCATGTACACTGACAACCACTTACTCCTAAAACAAATACATGAGAGATGTAATTACACTATGAATTTGGAATCAGTTCTCTCACATAACAATAAACTGGACATCAAACATGTTGTCAGCACACACACATCCCTCTCACACAAAATAAGGTCACAACACATAAACCCATCTACACTGAGGCACTCCACAGAAGTCTACCAAAAGATCAGAGACATCCCAAGCACAAACCACTTGCACACATTGCAAAGCAAATAGAATCCACTGCACATAACACACACACCAATGTCTCGGCAAATAAGCCTGTATGGCAAAACACCTCAAAACCAAATGTCTTGGTCATTGGCGACTCTATAGTGAGACCCACAGACGTCCCCGTCACCCTTCACCCTGGTGAATAAGGAGAAGGTCACGGTCAGCTGCTTGTCAGGTGCCAGGATCCCTCAAACCATGTACAAACTCAAGGCACTCAACAATTACCGTTATGACTCTGTCATAGTACATGGTGGGGTGAATGACTTGAAGCATACCTCTCGACTATATAGAGAGTGAAACATGACTGAAATCTCAGATTATGTTCCCCAGGCAGGTAAGCCCCTAGCCCTATACAGCATTCTACCTTCACATACGATGACGCCACATTATAAACAAAAAAATGATTGACCAATTGGCTTAGCTTCTGGTGTCAATTCAGTGGGATCCAGTATCTGTCACCCTGCGAAGACATGGTTGACAGACCACTCTGTTTTGCCAGAGATGGCTCTTCATCTGTATCCTCTAGGCTTTCGGATACTGGCAAATGCACTTGCTAGCCTCATAGTGCCTTTTTTAGGCAATGTCAAAATAACAAAATTTCCAATGTAAAAAAAAATTCACTCGAGACAAACTCAAGAAGATACTGATGTCTGTGCAGTCACTGAGACATGGTTCAAGGCCACAGACAGCACCCCAGACATGCAAGACTACAATGCCTTCCAAATGCTCAGACTCCAAAACAATTGTGAAAGAACCAAAGGTGGAGGTGTAGCCATCTTCATTAAAGCCAAATATACCTTGAGACTGGTTAAACAGAATGACTCTCTTGAGCTACTCCAGGTCCATTAACTATAGGTAAAACACTCTACCACATCATTACCAAACCTACCTGGACTTGCTACAGTTACTCACTATACAGCAAGACACTTTGGTCATGGGAGATTTCAACTATCCTTCCATCAATTGGGCAACATACACAAGCACAAATGTGCTCTCCCTGAGGTTCCTGGACTTTGTCAATACAAATGCCCTGGAACAGTTAGTTTGCACTCCCACAAGGGAATTAAATGTCCTAGACTTAGTACTAACCAACATGGGGAGGTCACTGCACTACCCCCCCCCCCCATGTTTTGCCATCAATGGTAAGGTCAGACCATAAATCTGTCTTGTTCGAAATAACAATCAGACCTGCCACTCTCACAGGAGCAAAAAAACTGAAACATTTCTCCAAAGCAAACTACAGCCTACTAGGCAATGGTACAAAAACTTTCAAACCCCCTGATAACACAGCCAACAATGACTCCTACGCAGAGGAGTACACAAAGGCCCTGTATACTCACCTACACAACTGTATAGACTCAGCTGTACCTGAACAGATCAAAACCAGGTCCCCATGAAAAAACAGGCCACCCTGGTGTATCTCAAGTATAAACAGACTATATAACAAAAGGAAGAAACTGATGTGTAAGAACATGAGGGAATTTACTCAGTAGAAGAATACCCTCCACAGCTTGAACAAGCAAATCAGGTATCTTGTAAAGTCCTCTAAAGCAAGTTACGAAGCTAAATTAGCATCCCTAGCTAAGGATAATCAGAGCATCCTTTAGCTATGTCCAAAATCTAAAATGGAATGCCCGTCAATGTGCCAAACTTATAGTGGATGGTACCTTTCATACTGAACATGAGGAAACTGACAACTTGCTAGCTGACAGATTTGGCACAAACTTCACCACCATGTCCCCACCAGCCATACACAAAAGCATACCTGGCACCAGTCCTCTACCTAGTATCTTCAAAGAACAGGTCATATCCATGCTTTCCAAGGCCAAAAACATGGCCTCTACAGGACCAGATAACATCCCAGGCTGCTTACTAAACAATCTAAAACAAGACCTTGGGGAACCACTTGGCACTGGCTTTAACCTCAGCCTGTGCATTCTCTTTGTTCCAGCAGAGTGGAGAACAGCAACAGTAATCTTCTTGCACAAAGGGGGACCATCAACCGACCCTTAGAACTATAGACTCAAGCCTAATCAGCCTTATCTGAAACAGCATGGAAAGAATCATCCTAGACCTTATCAATAAGGACACAGACAACCTTCAAACTATTGACTCAACCTAGTCCAGTTTCGTTAAGGGTCTATGATGGCTACTGAACCTGGTGGACTGCTTCGAGAATGACAGCAAAGACCTGGATGGCAGCAGAACAATGCATACCACCTATCTTGACATAGCCAAGGCTTCTGACACAATCCCCACCCCCCACCCCCACGTATCATTGAGAAACTCTCCCAAGCTGGGGATTAACTCATACTTCACTAGATGGGTAGCCAACACTCTCACCGACAGAACACATACTGTCAAAGTTGGGGATTCCACCTCTACCAGTAGACCAGTTACCAGTGGTGTACCACAAAGACCTGTGCTGGGTTCTCTACTGTTTGGAATCTATTTCTTGGAAGTCCAGATGAAAGCAGATGACCTGTGGCTTACAAAGTTCACTGATAATTGCAAACTGGGCGCAATAATCGAGTCCCAAAATTATATTAAACTATTACGAAAGGGGCTAACACTGATAAATGATTGGTGCCTAAAAAACTAAATGCAAAAAAGTCCATTATTATCCCCTTTGACAAAGAGAAGTTTCTGCAAATTACAATACTGACAGCACCCCCCCCCCCAAGCGCAAACCCAGTAGTGCAAGATTTGGGAATTCAGGTTGATATCTATCTAAACCAGCAACCGTGCAACCATTCTTCTTCTTCTTTCGGCTGCTCCCGTTAGGGGTCACCACAGGAGATCAACTGTTTCCATTTCCTCCTGTCCTCTACAGCTTGCTCTGTCACACCAACCACCTGTATGTCCTCTCTCACCACATCCATAAACCTTATCTTAGGCCTTCCTCTTTTCCTGTTACCTGGCAGCTTCATCCTTAGCATCTTTTTCCCAATATACTCTGCATCCCTCCTCAACACATGTCCAAACCAACGTAATCTTGCCTCTCTAGCTTTGTCTCCAAACCTTCCAACCTGGGCTGACCCTCTAATATACTTATTCCTAATCCTGTCCATCCTCGTCACACCCAGTGCCAATCTTAACATCTTCAACTCTACCACGTCAAGCTCTGACTCCTGCTTTTTGTCAATGCCACTGTCTCCAACCCATATAACATAGCTAGTCTCACTACCCTCTTGTAGACATTCCCTTTCACTCTTACTGGTACTCGTCTGTCACAAATCACTCCTGACACTCTTCTCCACCCACTCCATCCTGCCTGTACTCTCTTCTTCACCTCTCTTCCACACTCACCATTACTCTGAACTGTTCATCCCAAGTACTTAAACTCATCCACCTTTGCCACCTCTACTCCCTGCATCCTCACCATTCCTCTATCCTCCCTCTCATTCACACACATATATTCTGTCTTAGTTCTGCTGACCTTCATTCCTCTTCTCTCTAGAGCATATCTCCACCTCTCCAGGGTCTCTGCCACCTGTTCCCTACTCTCACTACAGATCACAATGTCATCTGCAAACATCATAGTCCACGGGGACTCCTGTCTGATCTCGTCTGTCAACCTGTCCATCACCATTGCAAATAAGTAAGGGCTCAGAGCTGATCCTTGATGTAATCCCACCTCCACCTTAAACACATCTGTCACTCCCGCCGCAGACCTCACCGCTGTCACACTACCCTCGTACATATCTTATACCACTCTTACGTACTTCTCTGACACTCCCGACTTCCTCATACAATACCACAACTCCTCTCTAGGCACCCTGTTATATGCTTTCTCTAAATCCACAGAGACACAATGTAACTCCTTCTGACCTTCCCTGTACTTCTCCATCAACACTCTCAGAGCAAACATTGCATCTGTAGTGTTCTTTCCTGGCATGAAACCATACTGCTGATCACTAATCATCACCTTCCTTCTTAACCTAACTTCCACTACTCTTTCCCATAAATTCATGCTATGACTGATCAGTTTAATCCCTCTGTAGTTACTACAGCTCTGCACATCACCCTTATTCTTAAAAATTGGTACCAAAACACTTTTTCTCCATTCCTCAGGCATCCTCTCACTTTCCAAGATTTCATTAAACAATCTAGTTAAAAACACCACTGCCATTTCACCTAAACATCTCCATGCTTCCACAGGTATGTCATCTGGACCAACAGCCTTTCCGTTCTTCATCCTCTTCATAGCTATCCTTACTTCCTCCTTGCTAATCCACTGCACTTCATGATTCACT
The DNA here is from genome assembly GCF_019279795.1 of Protopterus annectens. Classification (NCBI taxonomy): domain Eukaryota; kingdom Metazoa; phylum Chordata; order Ceratodontiformes; family Protopteridae; genus Protopterus; species Protopterus annectens. The sequence goes on along the minus strand of NC_056727.1, from coordinate 289,018,166 downwards.
ATCCACACATCATCCAACCTTCTCTCCCTCTCATTCTCTTCATTCATCAATCCCTCAAAGTACTACTCTTTCCATCTGCTCAATACACTCTCCTTGCTTGTGAGTACATTTCCCTCATTATCCTTTATCACCCTTACCTGCTGCACATCTTTACTAGCTTGGTCCCTCTGTCTAGCCAATCGGTACAAGGTCCTTTTCTCCCTCCCTAGTGTCCACCCATGCAACCATAGTAGTAAGAAAAGCCTTCTACGCTGTCATCTCATAAGTAAGGGCATCACATCCCAGACTAAGGATGTTATAACTCCTCTGTACTCGACCCTTACGAGACCACAGAGTACAATGCTCTCTTTTGCATATACCTCACCAGAAACCTGCATACCTGAAACAGCTGGAGACACCACAGAGGTTTCTCAGTAAGAAAATTCAGGGCCTTCAAACAATGACCTACATGGAAAGACTGAAAGCCATTTCACTGGACTCTGCATTCTAAAGGCTGCTGACAGGTGGCTTGCACCTGGTCTATAGAGCAGTCTCTGACTCTGCCCTAATGGAAATGCTGCATATCTGCAAATCAAATGGGACAAGAGTCACTCGCTCCAGGGATCTCAACCTAGCCTGTGACATTAAGAGAACATGCTGGAGAAACAGATGCAGCTCCCAAAGATTGCTGCTGCTCTGTAATAAGCTTCCCATTCACGTGAAGCACAGCTCCTCAATGACCTTATTAAAGCACAACTTAGACAATTGGATGGGAGACCGTAAATTCACCCTGGAGGTGGTACCTATGTCCCTCATGGACAGGGGCAGTTGGTGCTGATCATAGACTCACTCTGCGAACAATGACCACCTAACCAAGGTCAGTTAGGGAACATGGGTATAACATGGCTAGGATTGTAAAGGCCCTAGGGCCATTAGCTTAGTAAACTACTATGAACCTATAATTGGCATGGTGTTCAAGAAAAATTGGCTTTATTTGTAGATGATATTAATTTGTACCCGATGGAAACAGGAAAGGTCATCTCAATGCTGTGAAATACTCTGAGGCAGTACCCTTTTTTCGGGATATAAAATGAATTAAGATAAAACAAACACTATAGCTATGAACTATGTACTCGCACATAAACTGGTTCAGCAATACCCATATTTATGGGGACATGACAAAATGAAGTATTTAGGAGTATGAATTAAAAAGATTCTGTTATGGTAGCTAAGGATATGTGGAAAGAGACCAAACAAAAGGTAGTACATAAACTGAGAAACTGGAAGCTCTTGCCTATGGATATGGATAGCAGGGTACAGTAAAAATGTTCTTAGCTCCTTTAGTTTTATCACAGGTCAGGCATATTTTTATCAACCATAGGAGAAGTTGCAGATAGTAGTTAATAAAGAACTAGAGGATTTTATGTGGGAGGGGAAAAGGGCAAGAATCAAGTGGGATAAGTTGCTCTTCGCAATAGAACAAGGAGGTTTAGGATTACTTGATTTGAAGGGATATTTTACAACTACACAATCAAAGCTCTTATACACAACATACGCTGGTTTGGCACCTATGTCTCTAATGGACAAGGGTAACCTGAAAATGGTTCATCTCCCACGCTCATGCTTACATTTATCAAGGGTATCAGAACTCGTCAGAGATTTGGGATGCATGGATATGCTTAAAAAGGCCCTTGTGGTCATCAGCCTAGTTAACACCTTTGAACAAGTAGAAAGCTATAATTCAAAGTAGAAAGGGATGATCATGAGTAGGGAGTAATTCAAGAAACAAGGAAAGTGGGATTTTGGACACAGATCTTTAAGGAGAATAACAGTTATATATATTATTATATTCATAAAGAAGCAGAAAATATACTAAGAAAAGTATAGTTGTGTAAAATCGTACCATAACTTTAGATGTCCCTCTCTTCTACATGCTGCTGTATCCATAACATGAGGGAAGTCTGCATCTGGTTGACTCATACGTCTGGCCATTCTAGAAAAATACACTACTGCAAAGGTATGTGCAATGGCCTGCATCACTCAGTGAACATCAGCCATAAACGGACATCAGGTATAAAGCAGACGTCAGCATACACTTACCTCAGAACTGGATGCCACTGGGAACGAACGACTATGGAGTGAGTACTCAGGAGTCAGGCAAGCATCAAGGGGAAGGCAGGGTGGGAAACCATACAGCAGCATATAGAAGAGAAGGACATCTAAATTTACGGTAAGATTTTACACAACTGTACTATGCCCTTCTATTCATATGCTGCTGTATCCATAACATCAGGGAGAGTGCAAAAGCTCATGCTATTGAGGAGGGGGAGGAGGAACAGAGATTTTTTCCACAAAGCCATGAAGAATGGCCCTGGCAAAACCTGCTCTGGACATGGAAAAAATATCAACTTGCAGTTATTAGTGAAGGTGTGAACAGATGACCATGTAGCTGCTTCTAAAATGGCAGCTGTATCCAAACCCTTAAAGAAGGCCCCAGAGGAGGACACTGCCCCGGTGGAATGTGTCTTCACTGGGAAGGGGATCCTTTTACCATGGGCTGTGTTGCAAAAGGAAATAGTTTTAGACATCCAGGAGGAAATGGTTTGCTTGGAAACAGGATGTCCCAGGGCTCTTGGGTGATAGGCGACAAAGAGCCTATCTGACTTATCAATGCATTTGTTTTTGACCAGATAGTATCTAAGTTGTCTATGTACATCCAGGGAGTGGAGGATCCTTTCGCTGGAGGTCTGTGGTGAAGGGAAGAAAGTAGGAAGATTGATGGCCTGAAGGGAAAGTTTAACTACACTGGGCATGAAGGATGGGTTAGTACGTAGGCAAACCCTGCCCTTGTGGAAGACCATAAAGGGGAGAGAGGCCATGAGGGCTTGCAGTTCAGAGACCCTTCTAGCTGAAGTAATGGCTACCAAAAGAATGGTTTTCCATGTGCAGTGTTGGAGAGTGCAGTCCTTAGCTGGTTCAAAGGGTGGTAAGATCAGCTTTTCCAATAAAAAAAACAAAAAT